>NC_081411.1:822770219-822995896 GCF_030272615.1 Cryptomeria japonica | reverse complement strand
CCTCTCCTTCTTCTCTCTCTCTCTCTCATCTCTCTCTCTCATCTCTCTCTCTCTCTCTCTCTCTCTATCTATCTATCTATCTATCTTCCCTCCCCCCTCTCCTCTCCCTCCCTCTCCCCTCTCCCTCCCTCTACCTCCCTTCTCCCTCTTCTCTCCCTCTCTCCCTCTCTCTCCCTCTCTCTCCTTCCCTCTCCCACCCTCTCTCTCTCTCTCTCTCTCCGTCTCTCTCTCTCTCTCTCTCTCTCTCTCTCTCTCCTCTCTCTCTCTCTCTCTCTACCTCCCCTCCCCCCTCTTCTCTCCCTCTCCCCTCTCCTATCCCTCTCTCTCCCTCCTTCCCTCTCTCCCTCTCTCACCCCCTCTCTCTCTCTCTCTCTCTCTCTCTCTCTCTCTCTCTCTCCTCTCTCTCTCTCTCTCTCTCTCTCTCTCTCTCTCTCTCTCTCTCTCTCTCTCCCTCTCCCTCTTCCATCTCTCCGTCTCTCTCTCCCTCTCCTCTCTCTCCCTTCCCCCCCTCTTGTCTCTCTCTGTCTCCCTCCCTCTACCTCTCTCAAGAGCATGTACAAGGTACTGAAACTATTAGTTCCCTACCCTGCCATTACTTTTTTAAGGATTAGTAGTGTTTACGTGGTACTTATTACTCATAAGCACGTACGTGCAACTTATCAGCCCAGAATGGCAAAAAAGAATACTGTTGGGCTTGTCAACATTTTATGGTCTAACAGCACGTACGTGGTTATTAATGTAGTGCGTACGTGGTTTATAGACATAGTTTTAGTTGCCCAAGAGCCTGAATGGCCTCAAAAGAAGTTTTTGAGGTCATTGAAGGCCCCACTGGAACTGTGTCTGCACTTCTATCACTGTTGTATACATAAAAGTAAGTGATTTTTTTGTTTTTACATGATTTCAAATGATTGAATTGTTGTTTTTATTAGTTTTTTGTTTTTGCATGGTTTCAAATGATTGAATTGTGATTGTTTAATAGTTTGATTCCAAAAAATAGTGATAAGATGCATATTTATGGTTATTTATTTATTTTTGAACTTTTCTTTACATATATATGTAATATGATTCTATTTAGGTCAACCGATATCAACCATGGGAAAGAACAAGCGAGGAACGATGGAACAATGAGAGGCTCAAAAGGAAAGACAAAGGCAGCATATGAAGAAATTGCGTGACATAAGAACAATGGGAGAAGAAGGTATGTCAACCTCAACATCTCAATTAGATTTACCAAATGAATATAATGCACCTAATGCAATTGAAGAAGAAACATTTGATAATTTTGTATAAGTCATTGACGAATTGTTCTATATTCATTTTTTGTATATATAAATGCCCATGAGCTAATTTTTACATGTTTAGGGGCATAATTTTGTATATTTAAGTGGCAATGAGCTGATTTGTACATATGTACATGCCAAATTTTGTATATTAAAATGGCGATGAGTTGAATCGCACATATTATAATGCCAAATTTTGTATAAAAGCCCATGAGATGATTTGTATATTAAAATGGCGATGAGCTGAATCACACATATTGTAATGCCAAATTTTGTATAAAAGCCCATGAGATGATTTGTAAGACAATTTTTTGTATAATCAAATATTCAAGAGCGGATTTGACCATATTTAGAGGCAAATTTTTGAATAATATGTGACAATCTTTTGTGACTATTTTGTGTGTCAATGTTTTGTGACTATGTTTTGAGTATATGTGATGTGTCCCTAGTCAATCATGAGCATTCTTGATTCTTGTATAATCATGGATAATTATTTGGGTCATTATCGGGTCATAGGGGTCATAGATTGAGACTAGATACAATTTGAGCAAAAATTGTCATTGTTGTCAAAAAAATTGTCAAAAAAGTTGTCAAGCAACTTCTACATTGCGTCGGTAGGGTATGACTCTCGATGTTCTGGTCCTTTGGGATGCACGACAGGGCCATGCCTAGAATAAACCTACCCACCCAGATGCCCTTGCGACGTCAATTTGTGTACATGACGAACCGAATCAATTCTAGCCATTCTTGCAACTTTTCCTTGTAAGCAACTGACGATTTTTGGAGCAGCAAAAAAATGCTACTAATTGAAAATGGCTCCAAGTCATCGAAAACCGAGATAAGGCATTGTAAAGGAGCCTCATGCAACCCCACTGGAATAAATAGATCGACCGTATGTGTCGTGGATTGGAAGAAACAGTCTGTCAAATTTTGACAATTTTTTGGACTTAGGGCACTTGAGAGATTGCACCGGTAGGGTATGACTCTCGACGTTCTTGTGCTTTGGGATGCACGATAGGGCCATGCCTAGCATAAAACTGCCCACCCAGATGCGCTCACAATGTCAGTTTGTGCACACGACGAACCAAATCAATTCTAGCCATTCTTGCAACTTTTCCTTGCAAGCAACCGACGGTTTTTGGAGCAGGGGAAAAAATGCTACTAATTGAAAATGGCTCCGAGTCGTCAAAAACTAAGATAGGCCATTGTAAAGGAGTCTCACATGACCCCACTAGAACAAATAGATCGACCATATGTGTTGTGTATTGGAAGAAATAGTCCGTCAAATTTTAATAATTTTTTGGACTCAAGGCACTTCAAAGATCGCATGGGTAGGGTATGACTCTCGACGTTCTGGTGCTTTGGGATGCATGAAAGGGCCATGCCTAGCTTAATCTTGCCCACCCAGACACACTTGCGACGTCGGTTTATGCACATGATGAACTGAATCAATTCTAGCCATTCTTGCAACTTTTCCTTGCAAGCAACTAACGGTTTTTGGAGCAAGCGAAAAAATGCTACTAATTGAAAATGGCTCCGAGTCGTCAAAAACCGAGATAGGCCATTGTAAAGGAGCCTCACATGACCCTACTGGAACAAATAGATCGACCGTATGTGTCGTGGATTGGAAGAAACAGTTCATCAAATTTTGACAATTTTTTGGACTCAGGGCACTTGAGAGATCGCACCAGTAGGGTATGACTCTCGACGTTCTGGAGCTTTGGGATGCATAACAGGGCCATTCCTAGTGTAAAACTACCCACCCGGACATGCTTGCGATGTTGGTTTGTGCACACGATGAACTGAATCAATTCTAGCCATTCTTGCAACTTTTCCTTGCAAGCAATTGATGGTTTTTGGAGCAGGCGAAAAAATGCTACTAATTGAAAATGGATCCGAGTCGTCAAAAACCGAGATAGGCAATTGTAAAGGAGCCTCACATGACCCCACTAGAACAAAAAGATCAACTGTATATATCGTGGATTGGAAGAAACAATCCATCAAATTTTGATAAATTTTTGGACTTAAGGCACTTGAGAGATCGCATAGGTAGGGTTTGAATCTCGACGTTCTGGTGCTTGCGATGTTGGTTTGTGCACATGAAGAACTGAATCAATTCTAGCCATTCTTGCAACTTTTTCTTGCAAGCAACTGACGGTTTTTGGAGCAAGCGAAAAAATGCTACTAATTGAAAATGGCTCTGAGTTGTCAAAAACCAAGATAGGCCATTGTAAAGGATCCTCACGCGACCCCACTGGAACAAACAGATTGACCGTATGTGCTGTGGATCGAAAGAAACAGTCCATCATAGTTTGACAATTTTTTGGACTCAGGGCACTTGAGAGATCGCACTGGTAGGGTATGACTCTCGACGTTTTGGTGCTTTGGGATGCATGTCAGGGCCATGCCTAACGTAAAACTACCCACCCGGACGGGCTCACAACGTCGGTTTGTGCACATGACGAACATAATTTGACCATTGCGAGCGTGAGGGTGCTCTCACACCAAACATATTGTTGTTTATATTCATATTGTCAATTTTTGTTGTTTATATTCATATTGTTAATTATATGAAAATATTCATTTAAATTTATAAAAAGGCAGCCACCAAATACAACGAATACAGAATAATGAACTGAATACAAGGAGTTTTGTAGGGTTAACTCAACATTTTAGAAATTTTATCAAATCATATTCCACGATTGCAATGCTTTATATCATATATTTTTGTTGTTTATATTCATATTGTTGATTACATATGCAAATATTCATTTAAATTTATAAAAGGACAACCACAAAATACAACGAATACAAAATAATGAACTCATTACACATTTATTGGATCGAATATCGATATTTATATATATATAAAAAGGCATGTCTACCAAGTCAATACAAGTATTACAAAAATGTGGCATATGCCATGTCCAAATCAATATACAATAAAAACGTAGAATATATCTACATGTATTGGTCATTCTATGACCAAAACTAACACTATATGATCCTAAACTTGTGGTGGATCATCAAAATCAAGCCTCTTCGGTGCAGTACGCGGCTCTGTAGATGGCTGCAAAACCACAATTCAAAAGCCAAGTTAGAATTCTTTTGTAGAAAATAGTTCACAATTAACAACATAACTATGCATTTAACTTTAATTCCTTTGCAATTGAAATGTAGATTACCTCATCGGCTGATCCAGGAGCTAATGTCTTTGCTCTCTTCTCCTTGTCACTCTTAGGAGTTTTGTTGAAGACATACTTAAATGGATCCACGTTATGGCTGTGCCATGAAGGAGTCTATTGTAGATCAAATGTATAATTAATACAATGTACTAACATAAATATATCAAAAACATTTAAAAGCTATAATATAGAGAACAATGACATACCTGTGCCTCAGATGCTTCTCCAATGAACAAAGGATGGCTCACCATCGATGTAGAAACAATCACTATTACCTATACAAAAAATGTACAAAGATTAAATACAATTAATATAATGATAAGTATTGAAGGTTGAAAACAATTAATTTTACATATCAAACAAAAGTGTACCAGATCCTAATATGCTTCTCCAATGCAAGGAGGAGGGTTCGCCATTGACGAAATAGGTATGGATATTTCTTGTATGAAAAAATTATAAGATTATAATATATCACAATCTCACATGTACGCATGCATATAATCATGAAATCAAGAAAATAAAGTAGAGATACATACCTTTGCCCTCTCTTGATTCGTAGGCGAATCAGGTGCATTCAACATATCCAAAAGGCTTAATGGCCGCTGTAAATGTAAAATAGACAAAAAATACTAATACTTGATTTCAACATTTTCAAGGAATTGTACAACTAAAAATGTGTTCAATTACCTTCTTCACACATTTTGACATCTTCGAGGAATTCTTTTTCTTAGGACGAGCCCTAGACATGGAGGGGGTGCCCTAAAAATAGAAAATTAACATGAGATATTAGTACAGATAATAAATTAAACATAATTTTAAAAATCTAAAATGAAATGACTTGCATATTCCATCAAAACAATACATAAAAAGAGTTGTACAAAATATGATACCGTATAGCCTTGTAGGCCAAAATCGATCGCCGACAGTCTGATGTCATCAATCTGGGACATTTCATCCTTTGTCAACACCTACAAACCAAAAATTGGACCAAGAATTAAAGATAGTTAGTATATCTTGTATTTTTTGAATTCAAAGTGTACTATTCTATTTTAACATATTACAAAATTTATACCTTAGGCATCAAAGTTGTAGCTATGGTAACTGGGGGAGGTGTATGGGATACCACTGCTGCATCCTGAAATGCATATTATTTGTCTCAATTTAAATTGATGTATAAATGAAAATTCATTTATGTAATTACAAATTTAAAGTGACTAATAAATAAAATGTTATGAATTCAAATCAACACACCTGTGTCTATGGCTCATGGGCAAACACCATGTCCATCAACTCATCTGTCAGCACGACATCCTCAACCGTGTGAGCCTGACATCTACAACCACAAATCGTGCATAGATGATATGAGTATCCATCTGCACCAGCTGCATTATCTATCCCCGAGCATATCCCCAAGCAACTGACACACATATGCTCGATGAGCTCTCTGTCACCCTCTAACGGCTCATCATCCAGTACAATAGGGTGTGCTAATGACGTCCCATGCTGGATGATGGCACTAGTCAATGTTGTGGCCACCTGAAGAGTCTATAGCTCCATCAACTCTTTCAGCTCTAATGAGACATCCTGATGCACCTTGGGTTTGGGTGCTAGGGGGCGGCGACTCTCCGCAGCTAATCGCCTACAAGCTCCAGGTCCATCTTGGGCAGAGCTACCACCTCTACCATGAAACTCTCTCATGTCAAAATAGTTTGGGCACACATTGAGCACAAACTCACAATATATTTTTTTCAAAAAATATAATGGCACCTCATAATTATTACAAGGTGGATCATTAAAGACCATCCACCACCTCTGCCAAAAAAGATTCTTCATCTGCACATTGGTACACCAATGTATGGGAATCCTCTTTGCATTAAGAGGTAATGACTGACCAGTTTTGGGATCAACAAAAAGGGCACATATTTGTTGTTTAGAAATATTTTTGTTTTTTACTCCATTGTATGATAGCCCATTAGCATAGAATTGGTGACACCTATCCCTAAAGCTTCCCCATTTGGTAATTTTTGTGGAAACAACTATGGCACCACTAACTAATGTTTCTAGGCTAGTGGCGAGGGATTGATGATGGTCAAGTTCAGAAGTTTTCAATTTTACAATCAGTCTATTGATTTTAGATGTATTTTGTCCTAACTGATTAATTAATTCTTCCTGTGTTTCGGCTGTGCGGTCAAAAGGAGGAATTGGGGGTTGTTCTTGTGTGTTTTCAGGAGGTGCATTTGGTTGTTCTTGTGGGTTTACAGGAGGTGCATTTGGTTGTTCTTGTTCTGGATTAGAAGAATCTAGTTTTTGAAACAAAAAATGAAAAAACCTAATCAAAATTCATGAAATTAAATTCAAAATGTAAAAAAAATTTCTTAAACCGAAAAGAAAGACAAAAATAAACAAAAACTAACCTTGATCCATAGCCTAGAGGACAAATTTAGTACCCCGTTCATGGTTTAGGTGAGAAAATAGGGGAAAAATGAAGTTAAAAATGCGGTTTACGGGTAAATGAGACCTAGTTTTTTTTTAAAAACTTTTTTTACCAGGCACTGCGTATCGGTTTTATTTGGATTATTAGCGCGTACACACTCATTTTCCAATAAGCAATGCATATGCACTCATTTTCCCAGGCATAGCGTGTATGCACTCATTTTCCTAAAAGTAGCGCACACACGCTACCTTTTGTATGCACTCATTTTCCTAAAAGTAGCGGGAATTTGAAATTTTAAAACCGCGTACGCGCTGCCTATTTTTCCAAGTTTTTTTGGGGTGGTGTCCACTTTTCTAACCACTATCTTTGTGCACATACCCTTTAGTGGATCCAACTCAAGGGGCATTAATGGCTATGACAATTAATACAAATTTTATGATAGGTTGTCATAGTGGGAGTTACAGTTTGTTTTTAGCCAAGAATCCGAAGATGGTTATGGGAATGCTTTAGGAAGCCTATTGTGATAATTAATATTTAAAAAAAATATTAATTAATATTAAATTTGGCCTCTTTGCATGTTGGGATGTGTGTCCTTTGGATTCATGTAGAAAGAAGTCTCAAAAAAGAAATGTGAACTACAAATGGAAGGGATTTTTGGGGTAACTCAACAATTTACAACTCAATGATCATAATGGGAGCCTAGTTTTGAGGGAAATTGATGATATTCTATTGATTTTTTCAAAAGGGGGTTGTGATGGTTTGGTCCTCTATATTTTTGGAGGTGATTTTACATTTTGAGTAGTCTTGTTCGCATATTTGATAAAGCTTTTGCTTGTTTCTTTAGAGATTAATAAACCTATGGAGAATGAGACTGATTAAAAGGAGTTTTAAGGTTTCTAGGGAGGCTAATGATGTGAGTCTAAATTTTTTCCAAGTGCAAGCTCATACAGAGTTTGCCATTGTGCAGATTGGTAATGAAGTTTTATTAGTTTATTTCATCAATTTGTAAGGGTTTGATTGTGGGTTTGTGTGAGTTTGCATTTTCAAATTTTTTTGTATCTTTCATAATAACAAAGAGCACCCATTTTTTTGTTATTATTTGTTCAAAAAAATTATTCTTTTATTCTAAACTATTTCTCCAAGTATGGTGAAGTTTAATTGAAAACTTTGTTGTTTTGGATGTGCATGTTGACACCATTTGCTCCTAGTTTATAAATTTTAAATTGTAGAAGTTATTGCAGATGTTATTTTATATTTGAATCCACTTATGACAGTAAATAAATGATTATTCATTGCTGAAAATATGAGTTATCATCTATTTATTAGTTGGTGTGAAGTTAAATGCATTCCAAGTGTGTTTATTTAGTTAATTTCTTAACAATGTTTGAATAAATTTTATATGTTTTCAAAAATCGATCTTAAGTGTTTGAATCATATTCTAAATATTATATAAATTAATTGCAAGGATTATTTTAAAAAGAGCCTTGATTTTGTCAGCCTAAGGGTTTACACATTTCTATTAAAAAGAAAAAATAATTTGTGAGTTTGTTGGTTTCTAGGTTGCATATCATGAGATTTTTCTTCAAATATCTTTTTAAGAGCTAAGAAATTTATATTTTAGTGGCTAAAATTTCTCAATTCTTTGATGATTATTTAATTAAACCTGAAGATTTGAAGGCAACCGATACATTTTGTATAAATTTATAGAACTTATAGAAAACATTTTTTCTCAAAAAGAAGAGAACATAATTTTTGAGGAGCATTTTTAGAAAACATATTCGAAGTACCATTTGATGAATAATTCATGAGAAGAAGGAAGGAATAAGATAAGATGGTTAAGGTTGCAAAAATTAGGGAACAAGAAGAGCAGTTCAATAAAGGAGATCCTAAAAATAATACTCTAAAACCAAAAGAGGTTAAGGTTGCAATAGAACCACAAAATATCAAGAAAGAGAAGCTTGAAATAGAGTCTAAATCAGCTTCAAAGGAGGGAACTAAATTCATAATTGTAGTAAATATTAGGTAAATATTATTTAATGAATATTTTATTTTTTTCTACTAAGCTAATAGGTGAAGAGAATAATTGTAGTAATGAAGTCATGTTGAAGATATATGTTTGAAATGGGATCTAATTTTGTGTGAGGATGGTCTACCAAGAAACCACATTGATGAGAATGAATTCATGAAAATGATAATATGATGAAACTATAAGGATCCGGTCAACTACTGAGAGGGGGATGAATAATTAGATAGAAAATAAACTAAACTTTCACCAAACTTAATTCCAACTTAGAAACAACTTGCTAAACTAACCAGTTTAGTCACTCTATCCAAAACTGCAACTTCACTATCAAACTTTACCGGTTGACCAAAGCATCAATGATACAATGCAACAGATCTAAAACTTAAATACCATTTAACCAAAACATTAAACCACTTCACTAATATCAGTAATAGCTCATTTTAGATCATTTCCAGTCATGTAAACATATCTAAGTGGATTTACTAGTCATTCATATCAACCATATAAAAACACATTGACAAAATCTTTCACCACTTGACATAATGATTTTTCACGTGGAAACCCAAATGGGAAAAACCACGATGGGGATGAATACCCACAAGTATTTTGAACTCTTCTGAAGTTTTCCCTATTAAGAGCCAAGCCTTGTTAGAAGCTTATACAATAATGTCTTGTTAAGAAAAAATCTGGTTAAGGGATTGACTACTATAGACACCTAAAATTGTCCAGTCTTATTTATTTAATTATCTTAGCCCAATTCTTCTATTAATTAAATAAATCCTTATTTAATTAATTAATTCATTTATCCTCTTCTAGCCTTATTTCTCATTTAAATAAATACATTTATTTATTTAAATTATCCTCTTCTTAAATTAAATAAATATCTTATTTATTTAATTTATCCCACTTCTTCTATTAATTAAATGAATCTTTATTTATTTAATTAATTCATTAGCCTTTTCTACCTATGACACATGCCATTCATCTCTTTATTCCTACACTACCTACCCTCTCATTATTTTATTATTTTCTCTACCTACCCTCTAATCGTAGCCGACCATTTATCTTTTACACCTCTCAATCTTATCCCTTCATTTCTTATAGTATCTTCTATATAAGGAGATGCTTCCTTCATTATCAACCCTAATCAATCTAATCAATCTAATCAATCATTCTAATAAATCCAACTACTTGATCAATTGACTACACTATGCCTTTTGCACTTTCATATGCGATCCTACTTGCAACCACATTTCCATTCTTTGTTGAGCTCTTGTGCACACATAAAATCTGAGAGCAAATATATCAAGCAAGATCAATGGAGATAGGAAGAATGGAGATTCAAACCCTATTGAACATGTGATGGTATAATATTTGTGATTTCATTTGATTTGCATTGTCTTAGGTAATTTTCATATGTTATGATGGATCTTTGTTGTTGTTAGGCTAGGGTTTTGTGGTTGAATTCATTTAGTCTTTCAATATTGTTGTTTCCACTTTCACCATATACAACTACAATACCCTGTTAAAGGCAATACCCTGCTAAAGGAAACCTCGGTGGAGGATTTCAAATCCAAGCTAATGGATCACCTTGTTAGAGGATTTAAACAAGAATCCTATTAAAGCTTACCTGGTTAAGGGATTTAACTATTGTAATGGTTAGAGAACAAAAGGTTCTTTGTTGATCTAGTAGTAGCACTTCCTTGCTTAGTCAAATCCTTTCTCCTCTTATCTGCCTTCACAACATTTTGCAGACACACTTCTGGTTCGGCAACAATCACACTACCACACTTAACGAATTTACCAACACAATTACAAACAACTCATTGACCTTAAAAACAAATACAAAAGGTTGGTAACACAACAAAAAACCTATAAATCTCATATAGATTACAAATATATCGGTTCAATCATGACCGTTGGATTGCATAGAAATCAACTACACATTGTTTTAGACAACATCAACCACTTTTGGATCATTGTACATTGGATCTTGTAGCTCATCACATGTTTTTCACTTCCAAATCCACTTTGAAACTCATCACGAGCATTAGGCTTACGTGGCATCTTCATCTTCGATCATCATTTGTTCATAGATCATCACAAATGATTCTCCAAACTGCATCAGTTAGGGTTACTGGTTGATCTCTCTACTTCAATAATAATATTAGTTGCCTTCACTGCTTTACTACTGGTTGTTTTACTACATCACTATCAGTTTCAATACAAATCCATTACCAGTTACTATTGACATCAATGACAACACTATACTTCATCAATGCAAGCTCCATTCAATGCCAACAATGTCTCCCTTTGGCATTGATGGTAGTACAAATCTCAATAGCCTTTGAGTGTGATGATTGAGAGTAAAGCACATACACAGGTATAGGAATACTGGTTTACATTTTTCCATATACTCTCCTTAGACTATATATTTATGTCTTCAGTTGGTAACTGGCTATCAATCATATACAGTTCTTCTCGCCCTTTGACATCAATGCCAAAATGAAGGTAAATCATTCCATGCTTCACCGATCTGCAACTAGCTACTCCCCCTATGGAGTAGCTCCACTCTACACCAATCCTTCTTCAAGATTTACAATAAGCTTCAGGATTGATTTCTATCACATCTTCTTAATTGACTTCATGTAGGGGTGCAATCCCTAGCTTACCTCTAAGATACTCAAATGTAGCCTTAGGTAGAAGTTTAGTAAAGATATCTGCTAGTTGTTCTTTAGTAGATACATGCTCTAGTGACACATCTTTACTTTGCACTTTCTCTCTCAGGAAATGATACATCAACTCAATATGCTTTGTTCTAGCATGCAACACTAGATTCTTAGAAATGTTTATAGCACTTGTGTTATCATAAAAAATACTTACCAGTTCTAATAGCTTCATCTTGAAACCTTCCAAAATGTGTTTCATCCAGATTGCTTGGGAAAAATTCATATATGTTGCAACATATTCAGCTTCCATTGTTGATTGAGAGATACAACTATGTTTCTTGCTGCTCCAAGACACTAGTCTGCCTCCAAGAAAAAATGCTCCTCCGATTGTACTCTTCCTGACATCAACATTGCCTTCCCAATCTGCATCTGTATAGAATTTTAAATCAAATTCTCATGCATATGGATACCATAATCCATAATCAATTGTGCTTTTCAGATATCTGAAAATTCTTTTGGTTGCTACCATGTGTGTCTCCTTTGGACTTTTCTGAAATTTGGGAACCAATCCTACTGCATGAGAAATGTATGTTCTGTTGTGGACAACATAATGTAGTTTACCTATCATGGACGTGTACTCCTTTTCATAAATTGATGTAGAGTTATCCTCCTTAGACAATTTACAGCCTGTAACCATTGGTGTTCCAATTGTTTTATGGTCTCCCATTCCAAAAGTCTTCAACACTTCTTTCACATATTTGGACTATGTGATAAAAATACCCTCTTTCATTTGTTGGAATTGCAAACCTATGAATTTTTTTATCTCACCTACTAGTGACATCTCAAACTCACTCTTTATTTCATTAGCAAAATCATGACACATATCATTATTTCCTCCAAAAATGATAGCATCCACAAATACCTCACTTACCAGTATCTTATCTCCTTCTGTTTGAGATATATGTTACTGTCTTCACTGTTTCTTTGAAAACTTATCTTCACCAAGTGAGAGTGCAATATTTCATACCATTCTCTTGGTGCTTGCTTCTGTCCATATAATGCCTTATGTAATTTGCACACCATGTCATTTTCTACAGTTAAAGCATAACCATCTGGTTGTTCAATGTAGACTTCCTCTTCCAATATTCCATTTAGGAATGTTAACTTAACATCCATCTGATATACTTTGAATTCTCTATATGTTGCAAATGCAAGTAGAGTCCTTACTCCTTCCAATATTGCAACTGGTGCAAATGTCTCACCACAGTCTTCACCTTCTTCTTGTGCATATCATTTGCATACCAATTTGGCTTTATTTCTGACCACTAATCCATATTCATTCCATTTATTTCTGAATACCCATTTTGTACCTATCACATTCTTGTTCTCTAGTTAGGGTACCAATGACCAAGTATTGTTCTTCTCTATCTGGTCAAGTTCTTCTTCCATTGCCTTGATCCAGTTTTCATCTACAAAGGATTCTTTTACAATTCTAGGCTCAATGATGGAAAACATACAAGAGTTCTCTCTAAACCTTGTTCTAGTTATCACACCTACATTCATGTCTCCAATAATCTGATTAGGGCTATGATTGAGTCTAACATACCTTGGAATAACATGATCTTGATTTCCAGGTTCTTCTTCTTCACTCTCTCCATCTTCTATTGGACCTTCCTATTTCGGTTGAACTGGGGCTTCTCTATTGTGTTCACCAACTGTTTGCTTCACCGGTTCTGGTTCCAAAAATAGTGTGTAAGGTTCTTCTTCCTTATCATTGCTGGTTTCACCCGAACATTCAGGAAACTCATCAACTCAGACATAGATACTTTCAATGATCTTCTTGGTCTGATTGTTGTAACACTTGTAAGCTTTTCTCTTGGTGGAGTAACCAATAAATATGCCTTCATCACTCTTGGCATCAAACTTACCAATATAATCACCTATTTTGATAAAATATCTCCTACCAAAATTTTTAAAGTAATTGACAGTAGGTGATCTACCATACCAGTACTCATATGGTGTTTTATCCTTACCTCTTTTAACCAGTATCTGGTTCATTGTATAAATAGTTGTGCTGACAACTTCTCTCCAGAAATTCTTAGCTACACCTCCTTGAATTAGCATAGTCCTAGCAGCTTTGACTACTGACTAGTTGTTCCTTTCTGCAATATCATTTTGCTATGGTGTTCTTATTACTACTTATTAAGTTTCCATTAGTTTTATGTCCAAAGTCATTCTATACACTCTAGTCAGTTACTACTATCGAAATATTCAGTCGGTATGCACAGAGCAGTTGGTTATAGAAGAAAGTATTCATAGAGCTTAGTATACAATGAGATGTCTATCGAGTAACACTCTATGTCTACCGAGAAGCAATAATGATACACCGAGTTGGTATACACCGACTGAAACATGTTACCAGATTCATTTAACCTAGACACACATGTGGAAACGTGTTACAAGATCGAGGAACAAAGAACCGTTATCACATTGGAAATTGCACTTCTAGATTGTGTATGATTTTGAGGTCTTCTATCCAATGAAATATTTTGTATGGTTATTCATTCGATAAATCATGTTTGTAAGATCGAAGCAATGAACCAGATCACCGACATAAGAGATCTATTTATACATCATGGATTGGGATCATATAGAGATATAGAGGTATGTGTGTATGAGTGTGAAGACAAACATATGTGAAAAGCAAAATCATGGGAAAGCACTGAGTGTTATGACTGTTACAAAGACACAGAGGTCACCGAGAAGGATTTAAGAGAACAGTCAAAGAATAGAGTAAACAGAAGGGTTTACCGAGTTATTCTATGGGTTACCGAGGTATGCTATAAGCAAGGTAATCTCACTTTGAGCACATAGAATCTGCTATAATATTCTAGATGTAAAGTTGCAGATATTTGTTAAGATTTTATTGTAATATTTTGAAGTTGTAAGAGAAACCTTTAATAAGGTAAAAGACTCTAACAAAGTCTATAAATTGTAAAGCCTTTAACTAGGTGCAACATTTAGAATAAGTGTTGTAAAATCCTTTAGCAAGGTAGATCTAATGATATTGATACTCCTAATAGGGTAAGCTATCAGAAATAGCTAAACATGTAGCTCTAACCGAGAACTCTTTATTATTGCAGTAGTGAAGTTGTGGGTGCCATCCCCACCGCAGTTTTTCTCTCTAACCAAGAGTTTCTGCGTAACCAAAATATATGTGTTATGGAGTGAATCATGTATGAGTGTTATCTATTTGTTTTAGCTTTATGTTATGTTACAGCAGTTTTTGGTTTATGCATAACAGTAAAGATATTGTTGATAAAAGGTTTTGAAGTGTTGATTCACCCCTCCCCTCTCAGTACATTAGCTTTCCATATTGGGCCTAACAATTGGTATCAGAGCTTCAATCTTGGAAAAGGGTTTAACAACCTAAAGAAAAAGATCTTATCAATGGAAGGCTATAAAAAATCTCGGAGAATTGTGTATTTACAAGAAGAGTTAGATCATGCTAATCAAGTGATTGCAGACATGCAAAGACAAATGTAAAAATCATTCAAAGTTAGAAGAAGATTGTCTGATGATTTGCAGGACTCTCAAGAGTTAGTGGAACAAATTGAGACATCATCTGAGAATAGTATGTCTGAAGAGATTGAAGAGATGATTAGAGAATTGAAAGAAAAGAACAAAGCACTAACTAATCAGCTAAAAGCAATGAGAAGAGGACATGAACATTTCAGCACATAGATGACTAAAAACCTAGATGCATTGAGGACAGTTGAGGATAAAGTAAGAGATCTAGAAAGAGAAAAACTATAGCTTGAAGCATTAGTATCTGAAAAGAATGATAAAATCACTTGGATGATTGGAATACAAAGTAATCTGTCAGATCAACTGGGTTATGCACATCATGAAGCAAATCTGAAGGATAATGAGAATCAAGCATTAAAACTTGAACTATCAATATTGACCGATGAACTTGAAACAGAGAAGAAATCCATAGAAACATTGAAGAAGAGTTATGAAGCATCGAAGATGTTGGATGAGCAACTGAATACAAGAAGACCCAACAAAGATGCAGGACTCGGTTATAAAGGAAAAGACTCTACCGAGAAGGGAATCCACACTACCGAGAGAGGAGAATCATCAAAGCAAGCTGGAAACAAGAAGAACATCAAAGGAAAGAAACCTATTTGCAACTATTGTGGAAATCAAGGTCATACTACCAACTTGTGCCAAATCAGAAAAGGTAAGCAACCGAATGTCATTAGGTCTAATGGTTATTGTTACAATTGCAATAAATATGGTCACACATCTAATCAATGTAGGACAAAGTCTGTTAAAAATTATCAGAAGGCAAAATTCAAAGGGTTTTGTAAAAACTGCAATAGATATCGACATAGTACCGAGAAGTGTTGGTTTAAGCAAAAGAACTATATGTGGTTTGCACACCGAGCAAATGCTAGAGGTTACTGAACTCACGCAAATCCTTACCAACAATATTCTATAGTACCATGGGATTACAATACACGGATATGGTGTGAATGTTGTGGAAGATATGGACATATAAGTGCCAACTGCTTTATAAGGTTTGGAATGAACAACCAAAGATCATGGAGAAATCCTGGTATGGCATGTTTTCATTGTCACAAAGTTGGACACTTAGCTAGAGATTGCAGAGATCAACCTAGAGGAGACACTGAGGAAATAAAAGACAAATTACAGATGATTTGGAGAAAGAAGGAAATTGTGTCAAATGAAGAAAGCACCTTACCTACTGAGTTAGGTGCACCTATTCCAAATTAATTGGTAAAGGTATGAAGGGACTGCATTCTTTCAAAGGTTAAATCTTAACAGTTCCTATTTTATCATGTACTTAATTCAAAAATCTGCATAGCTAAAGATGCATTAGGAAATTTGAAATTTTATCAAGTCTTTTGGAAGCCTGTCTAGTCGGTACAGGAAGTCTGGCTACTTAGTAAAAGCACAAAAAGAAAGGTAAATTGGTTTAAGGGAACCAAGTGCATTTAATGTCTTTTGACCTAACTGCACGAAGCCCGATAAGGTATATTGTGTACTTAAAGCTTTTACGCGGTCATTTTACACTTACCAAGTTTTCAAGAAAGCAGAGCAAAGTGATTCAAAGGTGATCAAACTTCCTTCGAAGTGAAATTCAAGGTATTCAATCACAACGCATTGTCAAAATAGTTTACCAATCATATCAGTTGTGATTATCTATTTTACATTTGCTAAGTGGAAAGCATTTGCCGTTTGAAAGTTCTCAAACCCTAGGGATCTTTTGTTAAGTGATTATCTGAAATCTGCAATGGCACCTAAGATCCAAAAACCTGTTGTTGTTGAGAACATTGAAATCCCTCACTTAAATACTCTCTAACTCCCAAAGTAGCATCTGAACCGGATGATAAAACTGCATTTTCACTCATTCCGGATAAGGTTTTACTAGTTGAGGATGTCAGATTCTTCACTAAGTGTCATGTTGAGGAACTAGGTCTTGTTGAAATCAAGGACACATATGATAAATTGTGTACAGATGGGAAATTGGATAGCAAGTATGAACACATCAAAATCAAGGGATTGACCGAAGCCCTAACCTATCCCCGTGTATTCAAACCCCAGTGGGTCAAGTTTGTTCTAAGAAGAGTTCATGATGATTTCATATCATTAGAAGAGCAACCATTCAAAATCATCAAGGAAATCATTCATTTGATTACCGGTTACCCTATCTTTGATCATGCCCGAGCTCAGAAAATGATATCACAAAAGGAATTGATCACTTTAACCAGAGTGGAATCTGATTGCAGAGGATTGAAACTGAACAATGTGATAGATGCAGAGCTGAAGTTTTCCATTAGAGTAATAGGTTATTGTTTCTTCCAATCAGCAAGGGAAAACAGTGTACCCTGTGCAGCAGTCGATTTAGCATATAAAATTGTGAAGAAAGGAATGAAAATTGATCTTTGTGAAGTATTGTTGAAAAACCTGTTGGAGAATCTAAACACCATAAGGAAGCCAAAGAAGAACAACTTGGCTAACACACTGAAGTTTGGATCACTGTTAGTATGCATGTTTTTCTATTTTGAGAAATTCTTTCCATCAGTCGATAATGTAGTTTGGGAGCTACATCGACCAATCACCCATCAAATCAATGACTTCATCAAATGACTAGGTGATAACTTTCATGATATTATGGATGATTACTTTAGCAAGTTTCAGGAAAGGATACATAACAGGTACCGGATCCCACCCTAGTTAGTAGAGAAATACAAGGATGACATATGTTTTGAAGTGGACACCGATTACTGCTATGTTAATGTTGTGGAACTGAGAACTCAATCTTTTCCACCTATGGGTTATGAGATTGATTTTGACATAACACAACAACAGATAGATGCTTTTCTTACACTACCAAAGCATGCTACCAAGCTAAGATATGGAACATATGAAGAAAGAAAAAGTTAAGATGAGCATTGTAGTACCCAAGGCTTCAAGGAAAGCAACGAAAATGATCAAGGCATTAACGGAGAAATTTGGAGAAGGTTCTTCCTCCACACCTATCAAAGGAACTCCAGTAATCACCGAGGAGGAATCTGAAGCCCAAGAGGCAGCTATTACATTGAGCACCGAATTGCCTAAAGGGAAAGTTTTGAAAAGGAAGAAACCAGATACATCAAAGGTATCACCAACTCCTTCAGTCAAGTGCCCAAACACAAGATCATCTATAGCATCAACGAGTAAGAAACCAAAGAATGTTGCCGCACCAAAGGTAATAAAAACTTACAAGAAATCTTCTCGGAGACTCATTTTGACTAAAGAGTCCAGTGACACCGAATCTGAAGATGCAAGCAAATTTCATATTATTAAGAGCAAAAAGGAAGAAGTACATAGTGTTGATAACTTTTGTGCTAATCTGAAGCAATATGGTGGATTTAGATCATTTAGATATGTTAAATATGAATCCAGATCTGATGCAAAAAGAGACAAATAGAAGAAGCTGTAATCTACACTCTTCTGAAATTCTGATTGGTCCCATTGGAAGTAACTAATTCTCTTCCAAAAGAATTGTATTTGCATATTGATAACAGGTGGAAATATGCCATGGACTCGGAAAAGAAGATGAGAGAAAGAATTCTGGTACATCTCTTTCCAGACATGTTGGTAGATGAGATCACTGAACATCTGACAAACTACCGCTCAAACTTCCTAGTCAAGCAAAGAGCCTTGAAATTGATGAATGGATTTTATCTGGATGTAAAGAATGAGACCAAGGAAAAATGGCAGGAAATCTTTCGAATCAAGAATGATGGTGAGCAAGTTGATGTTGAAACAATTGATGTCATCGAGCAAGATCCTGACATCATCGAGCAAGACCCTGTTGACACTATACAAATTGATGGGGATATCATGGACACTGAGGGACAAGAACATGAAATAATAGAAGGGAATGCATATGCCAAACTGGTATCTAGTGAGTCAGTTTTGGAGCAAGTTCAACCCTATCCTCCATTCACTTAGCCTATTTCAACTGAGACCCCTCAGGATACTGAACAAGGAACAAAAGGTCACAAGTTTACAGAAGGAGAAACTGCCTCTCAGGCCACCGAAGAACAGACTTCTCAAGCTCCTTCTAGCACTGAAAATGTTACATCTGAGACCCCAAGCTCAGAAGCACCGAAGGACACAACAAAGGTTCAAGAAATTGATAAAAGTGTTGCCTCTACTGAGCAACCTACCAAGGGTCAACAAGCCTCACAAGCCATTATATTAGTTCAACCAGTGAAAAGTAAAGAAAATAAAATGAAAAAGCATAGTTTCAAATTAGATTTGTCAAAACCAATAGTGTTGCCGAATGTAGACATATCTAAACTAAAAGGGAAAGCACTCATTGAATTCGGTGAACTATGCAAAGCCAAAGCAGAATAGGAGAAACAAATGGCTATTCAAAAGAAAAACAAAGTACTTCAGAAGGTGAAAGCACTATTAACAGATATGCTACTTGAAGCTACAGTGACAACAGATGCAACCATCCATATTCAACTGGATGAACTCCTAACTAAAATAGAGATATCTGAAGTAGACACATCCAAATATCTGAGCAAGTTAAAGGAGAAAGAGCTCACTGCTAAAATGATTGAAGAGGTACAGAAAGCTATTGCTATTGGCAAAGTAAAACTCGTCATATTTATTGCTAAGTTGTCCCCTCAACTCAAGCACATTCTTTATTTATTTCAGAAACTCTGTACATTTTCTTTATTCATTAAAGATATCAAAAGTAAAATAGAAGTGATTGAGAAAGAGATCACCGATCTCTCAAATAAGTTGACCACTGAGCCAAACTCTATTCAAAATTTCTACACCAAGCTACAACAGCTCATGGCTCAACAATTGGAACTTAGGAATGAAGAGCACAAGATCAGGATGGATATAATGACTCTTCAAACATTATTCATTCCTCATCTTTCATCCATCCAAGAATAGATCAACAAGGCTACCTCCCTATCCACTCAACAAGAGGGAAGCACCTTAGATGGACTAATTTCACTGTTAGCTGACATTATAGCTCAAAATTCACTCATGGACAGTGTCAAGGATGCTCTATTTGCCGCTCTCACCGATGCAAAGACAAAGTATAAATCCATTTTTGACCAGTTGCCACCACTGAATGGTAACTAAATTTTGATGTTTGTCAAAAAAGGGGAGTGAGTATAGCATCAAAGTATCAAAGGAGGAGTGTAGTATATAGGGGGAGTATACCGAGCAGAACAAAGTATTCAAATGCACAGTTAATTTTGACAGGGAAGCAGTGAACTGAGCAGTTATCATAGAACATTGATCACCGAGCATGCAAAATCAGAGTTTTGTACAGTATATTGATAAGGGGAGTATATCTAAATATACTATTTTATTGGTTATTGTATATACTGTCTATCTAGTCAAATTTTGTAGGTATATAGATTTTTGAGTTATGACTTTGAAAGTAGTTTTGTCAAACATCTCAACTAATGTCAAAAGGGGAGATTGTTACTACTTATTAAGTTGCCATTAGTTTTATGTCCAAAGTCATTCTATACACTCTATTTGGTTACTACTACCGAAATATGCAGTTGGTATGCACAGAGCAGTCGGTTATAGATGAAAGTAGTCACAAAGCCCAGTATACATCGAGTTGTCTACCAAGTAACACTCTATGTCTACTGAGCAGCAATAATGATACACCAAGTTGGTATACACTGAGTGAAATGTGTTACTAGATTCATTGAACCTAGACACACATGTGGAAACGTGTTACAAGATCGAAGAACAAAGAACCGTTATCACATTGGAAATTGCACTTCTAGATTGTGTATGATTTTGAGGTCATCTATCCAATGAAATATTTTGTATGGTTATTCATTCGATAAACCATGTTTGTAAGATCGAAGCAATGAACCAAATCATCGACATAAGAGATCTATTTATACAGCATGGATTGGGATCAGATAGAGATATAGAGGTATGTGTGTATGAGTGTGAAGACAAACATATGTGAAAAGCAAAAACATGGGAAAACACTGAGTGTTATGACTGTTATAGAGACACAGAGGTCACCGAGAAGGATTTAAGAGAACGGTCAAATAACAAAGTAAACAGAAGGGTTTATCGAGTTATTCTATGGGTTACCAAGGTATGCTATAAGCAAGGTAATCTCACTTTGAGCACATAGAATCTGCTATAACATTCCAGATGTAAAGTTATAGATATTTGTAAAGATTTTATTGTAATATTTTGAAGTTGTAAGAGAAACCTTTAACAAGGTAAAAGACTCTAACAAAGTCTATAAATTGTAAAGCCTTTAACTAGGTGCAGCATTTAGAATAAGTGTTGTAAAATCCTTTAGCAAGGTAGATCTAATGATCTTGATACTCCTAACAGGGTAAGCTATCAGAAATAGCTAAATATATAGCTCTAACCGAGCGCTCTTTATTATTGCAGTAGTGAATTTGTGGGTGTCATCCCCACTGCAGTTTTTCTCTCTAACCAAGAGTTTCTTTGTAACCAAAATATATGTGTTATGGAGTGAATCATGTATGAGTGTTATCTATTTATTTTAGCTTTATGTTATGTTACATCAGTTTTTGGTTTATGAATAATAGTAAAGATATTGTTGATAAAAGGTTTTGAAGTACTGATTCACCCCTCCCCTCTTAGTACATTAGCTTTCCATATTGGGCCTAACAGTTCTAGGTGCATAAAGTTGCTTCTTGATTCCATTGTCTTCACAATATCTAGTGAATTCCTATGAAGTAAATTTACCACCTTGATCAGTTTTTAAACACTTTATCTTCTTTCCACTTTTATTTTCCACTAAGGCTCTGAATGCCTTGAACTTGCTAAATCCTTATGTCTTATCTTTCAAGAATGTGACCCACATCATCCTTGAGCAATCATCGGTAAATATCATGAAGTTCGATCACCTTGAATACTCCTAGTCCTCATTGGTCCACAAAGGTCGATATGAACCAAATCTAGCAAATCTTCAGCGGAGAAAGATTTTCTCTTGAAGGTTGAGGATATCATTTTCCCTAACTAACATTCCTTGCACAAAGCATTAACCGATTTGTCCAACTGTGGCAAACCTCTTACTGATTTGGACTTACTGACTCTTACAATGTTATCAAAATTTACATGACATAATCTCTGATACCAAAGCCAACTATCTTCTACTTTTGCAATTAAACGACTATTGACTTTAGAGTTTAAATGAAACAAGTTGCCTCTGGTCTGTTTGTCGATTGCAATCAGCTCACCTTTGCTTCCATAAATCTTGCAGGCTCCATTTTTGAATTCCAGTGGGTAACCTTTGTCATTGAGTTGAGAAGCACTCAAAAGATTGTGTTTCATTCCTTCAACCCAGTAAACATCATATGCACTGCTTTTACCATTCAAAGAGATGGATCCTTTCCCTTTCACCATGCAGGGTGAGTCATTCCCAAATATCACAACACCTCCATCAAATTCCCTCAAAGTAATAAACTTACTCCGATAACCGGTCATGTGGTATGAATAACCACTATCTATAATCTAGTCATCTGAACTATCCATGTGAGAGACCAATGCCTTTTGATCTGATATATCTTCTTTAATAGCAACAAAGACAATGTCCTCATTAGCATCTTCCTCAGATTATTCATCTGTAATTCCTCCATCCATTGCAATGAGACAATCTCTTTTACCTATCTTTATACTTCCTATACTTCACATGTTTTTGCTCATTATCTTCATTATGATAGTTAGCAACAACACGTCCAATCTGGTTGCATGCAAAACACTTAAATGGTAATTTACCTCTATACTTACTGGTACCTTTGGGTAACCGCTTGGCCAACAATGCTTCAAGATCAATCAAACCATCTTCATCGCCTACCTCTCTGCTGGATCTAGACTAATGACTATAACTCACTTCTCTACTTTTTTTTATCAGTTTAGACTGAGGCTCTAAATGCATATTCTAATCTCTGAACACTTCCATCAAAACTATTTAATTCAAATGCAGTCAATTTGACAATGATAAAGTTAAGAGTTACCTTAGTTTTATCAATAGACTTGAGTTCCTGAATGGCTACAACTCAAATAGTATAGACCAGTAGAAGGGTTCTCAACACCTTGCTAACCATTGTGGTATCCTCCACTGTACCTTACACACTTTTGATCTCTCTGAATATCTCCTTGATCCTCTGACCATACTATTGAATTTTTTCTCCTTCAACCATATACATATCATCAAATTTCCCTCTAAGAATCTCTTCTTTGGCAATCTTAACATGCCCATCACTGCTATAGATATCTTCTAGTTTCTTTCATACTTCATATGCAGTCTCGAATCCATGAACATCAACATACTCTGAATTGGACAAGGAACTGATGATGGCCTCCAATGCTTGATTGTTCTCCTATTGCTCCTTCATTTGATCATCTGTCAGAATCCCACTAGGCAAGTTATATTTAGTAACATGTTCCCAATATTGACTTCCTAAGCTCTTGATATAGATCTTCATCCTATCACTCTAGATTCTATAGTTTTCCCTATTGAGCTTCAGACCTTCTTTCTTCATCACATTCTCCTAGATCTTTTCCTCTATCTATTAGTCTTAAACACAAGAGGACTCAAAATGCTCTAATAGCAATTGATAATATGATGAAACTATAAGGATCTGGCCAACTACTGAGAGGGGAGGGGTGAATCAGTAGATAGAAAATAAACTAAACTTTCACCAAACTTAATTCCAACTCAGAAACAACTTGCTAAACTAATCGGTTTAGTCACTATATCCAAAACTGTAACTTCATTGTCAAACTTTACCGGTTGACCAAAATATCAATGATACAATGCAACAGATCTAAAACTTAAATATTGTTAGGTCCCAGAGACAACTGAGAGGGGGGGGCTGAATCAGTTGTCCAACAAATTCAAACCAAAAACAACTTAACCAACTTAATGCTTAATACCAGTAAACCAGTCTAATATGCCGGTAGACAATTTTAACAGTTAATTGCAATACCGGTAAGGATTAATGCATGAAACAAAAAGACAAAGCCATCCACAACATATAACACCAATATTTGTACGTGGAAACCCTGTAAGGGGAAAAACCATGGTGGGAAACCTTACCCACAATCAGATGATACTACTGCAGATAGTAAGTGTATACAAATGGGGTCTGCACATGCAAAAAGGCCAAGTTCCTAGAGCTCACTGATCAATCACAAAATAGGAGTCACACTAACTACAATTGGATGGTTAAATCCAATAAGAATGTACTACTTAAAATAGCATCTCCATATGCTGGATTCAGTACTGGTGTAGTCCTGATTGTCTTCACAAAAACCCTCCTGCAACCTTCAAATGATGTCTGCGTGTATAGCTCTGCTTATTCTCGCATATACCTTCACACAATCCTTTTTCGCATTCCACATTTGATCTTACAAATAAGATCTTACATTTATACCATACCCTAAGACCAATTTTAGTAGGTCGGCTCTAAAGGATAATACAATAAAATTAATTTACAAATCAATTAATACCCAATGCAATAACCGATTCACCATGTCGGCTTAATGCATTTACAACAATAATAAGTCATCTTCATAGCGTGCCATGCTGATCTGGAAAAGATAAACCTATCGGTGTAACCAGGACCTATTTGCCGGTAATAACAAATATGCAAATACGAATATACCAATAAACAAAACTCCAAGACAAGGTGTCCACACGATGTCTTCGACATAACCAAGTGTTTTCCATGCCCTTCCAAGTGTCGGTGATAATTATATACTACCGGTGTACCAAATACCAGTGACTATGCATAAGTCATTTGCTTGCTAGTGAATGTTGCGGATTCTCGAAAGTGCCAGAGTTGATAAGTGTTTAGTAGGTGTTGACATCAATGACAAAACCATACCAAAATACCAACAATCTCCCCCTTTGGCATTGATGGCAACACAAGATGGAAAAACCATCAAAGTGCCAAAATAGAAATGTCAAATATCAAAAACCAACAATCTCCCAAAAAGAGATCATAACCAAAAATCAAAATACAGATACAGAGAGTAATAATTTCTCCCAAATAACAATCTCTCCCCCTGGGAACAACATGTGTTTTCCTTTTTTTTTTCCATACCAATCTCTCCCCCTTTGACATCAAATGCCAAAGTTATTACCAAGCCAAGTTCATATACAAAATACCAATCAATTTAGTATACCAACTACTCCCCCTAAGAAGTAGCTTCCTCATCAAAGTGGGAGTAAAAGATTTCTCTGTTAATTCTGTCAGTTGATGACAAACATCAACTTCCTAAGTCTCTATTGGTGGGGGTATGACCCCAAGCTGGTCTCTGAGATATTCAAAAGTCTCCTTAGGCAAAGATTTAGTGAAGATATCTGCAATTTGCTCTTTAGTATTCACATAAACTAGTTTTATCTCTTTTGCTTTAACATTTTCCCTTAGAAAATTCAGTTCGATAGAAACATGTTTGGTTTTAGAATGTAATACCAGATTCTTAGATATATCAATTGCTACAGTGTTACCACAATAGATGGTAATAGGTTCCTTGCATTTTACCTTTATGTCTTTCAACATTTGCTTAAGCCATAGTACCTGTGTATAGTTAGTTGTTGCTGCAACATATTTTGATTCTACTGTTGATAAAGATGTACAACTTTGTTTCTTACTCAACCAAGAAACTAGTCTGCTTCCAAGAAAGAATGCACCACCGATGGTGCTTTTTCTATCATCCACATCTCCTGCCCAATTTGCATCTGTGTATGCACATAATTCAAAGTTTTCATCTCTAGGATACCATAATCCAAGATTTATAGTGCCTTGTAAGTACCGGAAAATTCTTTTTACTGTTGATTCATGATTTTCTCTAGGATTACTCTAAAATCTTGAAACAATACATACTACATTCATAATATCAGGTCTGGTTTGTGTCAAATATAGTAAAGATCCTATCATAGATTTGTATCTAGTTGGATTAACAGGTGTAGATTCATCCCTTAGTGATAGTTTGTCATCTGTAGTCCTAGGTGTGCTTACCGGTTTAGAGTTCTCCATCCCAAATTTCTTTAGTAGCTCTTTTAAGTACTTGAATTGACTCAAGAATATACCTTTATCAGTCTATAAAATTTGCAATCCTAAAAAGAATTTTATTTCTCCAATCATAGACATTTCAAATTCTTGCTACATTTTAATAGAAAATTCTTTACATAATCCATCTTCTCCTCCAAAGATTATATCATCAACAAAAACTTCTATAACCAAGATGTCATCTTTAGTCACTTTATAATATAAATTGTTGTCTGAATTACCTTTAGAAAAACCAATCTTCAAAAGATACTTATCCAATCTTGCATACCAAGGTCTTGGAGCTTGTTTCAATCCATACAAAGCTTTTCTTAACCTGCAAACCATATCTTTGTTATCTGTCAAAGAAAATTCATCAGGTTGTTCAATGTAAACTTATTCTTCAACATCTCCATTCAAAAATGCACATTTAATATCCATATGATATACTTTGTAGTTCTTATGTGCCGCAAAAGCCAAAAATAATCTAACTGCCTCAATTCTAGCTACCGGTGCAAAGGTTTCATTGAAATCAATTCCTTCTTTCTAAGAATATCCCTTACACACTAGTCTTGCTTTATTTTTGATAACCTTACCATCTTCATTAAGTTTGTTTCTGAATACCCATTTGGTTCCAATTACATTTTTATCTTTAGGCTGGGGAACTAATGTCCAAGTGTTATTCTTCTCAATTTGTTCTAATTATTCTTCCATAGCTTTAATCTAGTATTTATCTTCACATGCCTCATTAACTGATGATGGTTCAATTTGAGAAATAAAACATACCTCTTCATTTGCCAATCTTCCTCTTGTCATAACTCCTTTATACTTGTTTCCAATTATTTGATCTTTAGAATGATTCAGTCTTACATACCTGGGTGTCTTTATTTGTTGTTGTTCCTCAGCTACTGTGGAATTTTCAGATGATACCGGTGTAACTGGACCTTCATTTTGTACCGGTGGATTTAGTGTAGGTTCATTTGTCAAAAATTTTGTTGCCGGTTCAGAGTCTATATACCTTGAAGTTCCTTTGAACTGTTCATCAATCTTTACATTTGTACTCTCAACAATTTTTTGTAATCTTTTGTTAAAACATCTATATGCCTTGCTCTTAGATGAATAACCAAGAAATATTCCTTCATCACTTCTAGGATTAAATTTACCAATATACTCATCTCTTCTGATATAGCATTTACTTCCAAAAATTCTAAAATATTTAAGAGTAGGAGTAATACCAAACCATAGTTCATGAGGGGTCTTACCGGTTTCACCTTTGATGTGAACTGTATTGAATGTATAGACCACTGTACTTATTGTCTCTCTCAAATATACATGTGGTAGGTTTGTTTCTGATAACTAACTTCTTGTTGCATCAAAGATAGTTTTGTTTTTCCTTTCAACAACTCCATTCTGCTGTGGTGTCCGAGGTGCTAATAGTTGTCTTCTGATTCCATTTACTTCACAGAATGCATTAATTCCTTAGATGTAAATTCTCCTCCTTGATCCGATCTTAGACATTTGATTTTCTTACCGGTTTCATTTTCTACCATAGCTTTGAACAATTTGAACTTTCCAAGTGCTTCTGATTTTTCTCTAAGAAAAGTAACCCAACACATTCTAGAATAGTCATCAATGATTAGCATGAAATATCTATCACCTTGTAAGCTTTTAGTTCTAGCCGGACCACATAAATCAGTATGAATTAAATCAAGAGCATTATTGGATTTTTCTGGAATACTTTTGAAACTAGCTCTAACTTGTTTTCCAAATTGACATTCCTTACATATTGTATTGTGAGGTTTGACAATTTTAGGTAAATCTCTAACTGCCTTAGTAGTACTTATTTTCACCATGCAATAAAAGTTTACATGATAGAGTCTCTTATGCCATAGCCAACTTTCATCAATATGTGCAATTAAGCATGTCTTTTCACTGTTATTCAAATGAAAGATATTACCTCTAGTCTGATTACCGGTTGCAATTTCCAAACCAGTTCTATTCATGATTTTGCATTTTCCAATTTTGAATTGTAACTGAAATCATTTCTCAACTAACTGACCAACACTCAAAAGATTATGCTTTAAACCTTCAACATAGTAGACATTGTCAGTATTATTCTTACCATCAACAGATATTGTACCCTTACCTTTGATCAAACAAGCTTTATCATTCCAAATCTTACTAAGCCTCCATTGTATTCTTGAAAGTTCAAGAATTTACTTTTATCTCCTATCATATGATGTGAGCATCCTGAATCAATGATCCACTCATCTTTTACTTCAACTTTAGTTGTCAAGGCTTGTTCTACCGGTTGAGCAATAGGTGCCAGTTGATCTTCTGTTATAGCAACAAAAATCCATCCATTGTCTGTCGGATCCTCATCAGAATCATCAGTCACTCCTTCATCAGCAATGTAACAAGATTTGTCTTTATTCTTCTTAAATTTGTATCTTTGATATTCAGGGTTAGACTTGTATGTTCTTTTAGCTTCTTCTCTTAGTCTAGCATGTCTATCAAGGCATCTTTAAGCCATATGACCAATCTTATTGCAGTTAAAATATTTAAAAGGTGCTTTACCTTCATACTTACTTCCAACTGGACCTTTAGGCATTTTCCTTGCAAATAGTGCTTCAAGTTCTTCATTTTCTTTCCTGCTTTCTTCAAGTTCTCTTGCATAAAAGGCTTTCCAATCTGATTTGTCAAATGATGGTGTAGATGATGTCGATGCTTTAAAGGCTAAATCTATCTTTATAGTAGCAACAGGACCAAATTCTTCAATTTCAAAAGCTGAAAGTTTTCCAATCAATGTATCCCTAGTTACTAATGTATTAGGCATTGTTCTTAACTCATTTATAGCAATGACTTTCATTTTATATGCCAATGGCAATCCTCTTAAAACTTTTGAAACAATTTCATCCTCACTTAAGGTTCCTCCACAACATTTAATACCCAAAACAATCTCATTTACTCTTTCCATAAAAGCAGAAATCCTTTCATCTTCTTCCATTTTCAGATGTTCATACCTAACCCGGAAGATTTCAAGTTTTGCAATTTTGACTATGGAATCTCCTTCATTCAGTGTTTCCAAATGATCCCAAATAGCTTTAGCAGTAGACCTATCTGATAGTCCCATGATTTTCTGATCAAATAATGCACTCAAAAGTGTTTATCTTGGTTTGCAATCATTTTCCTCATTTTTTCCCAAGGTAGGTGGATTAGGCTAACCGAGAGTAGGAGCAGTATAACCATTCTTTGTAACATCCCAGATGTCCTTTCCAATGCAATTTAGATGTGTCTCCATTCTGATCTTCCATATGCCATAGTTGGTTCCATCAAGTTTAGGACTATCCTTCCTGAAATAGTTGGTAGACATTGGATCTCCTCAAGCTATTAAACTTCTGCAAAAGGGGACTAGGCTCTGATACCAGTTGTTAGGGCTCAGAGATAACTGAGAGGGGGGGGGGTGGTGGGGTGAATCAGTTGTCCAACAAATTCAAACCAAAAACAACTTAACCAACTTAATGCTTAATATCGATAAACCAGTCTAATATGTTGGTAGACAGTTTTAACAGTTAATTGTAATACCGGTAAGGATAATGCATGAAACAAAAAGACAAAGTCATCCACAACATATAACACCAATATTTGTACGTGGAAACCCTGTAAGGGGAAAAACCACAATGGGAAACCTTACCCACAATCAGATGATACTACTGCAGATAGTAAGTGTATACAAATGGGGTCTGCACATGCAGAAAGGCCAAGCACCTAGAGCTCACTGCTCAATCACAAAATAGGAGTCACACTGACTACAATTGGATGGTTAAATCCAATAAGAATGTACTACTCAAAATAGCATCTTCATATGTTGGATTCAGTACCGGTGTAGTTTTGATTGTCTTCACAAAAACCCTCCTTCAACCTTAAAATGATGTCTGTGTGTATAGCTCTGCTTATTCTTGCATATACCTTCACACAATCCTTTTTCGTATTCCACATTCGATCTTACAAATAAGATCTTACATTTATACCATACCCTAAGACCAATTTTAGTAGGTCGACTCTAAAGGATAATACAATAAAATTAATTTACAAATCAATTAATACTCGATGCAATTACTGATTCACCATGTCGACTTAATGCATTTACAACAATAATAAGTCATCTTCATAGCGTGCCATGCTGATCTGGAAAAGATAAACGTGTCGGTGTAACTTGGACCTATTTGTCGGTAACAACAAATATGCAAATACGAATATACCAATAAACAAAACTCCAAGACAAGGTGTCCGCATGATGTCTTCGATATAACCAAGTGTTTTCCATGCCCTTCCAAGTGTCGGTGATCATTATATCCTACCGGTGTACCAAATACCGATGACTGTGCATAAGTCACTTGCTTGCCGGTGAATGTTGTTGATTCTCCAAAGTGCCAAAGTTGATAAGTGTTTAGTAGGTGTTGACATCAATGACAAAACCATACCAAAATACCAACAAATACCATTTAACCAAAACATTAAACCACTTCACTAATATCAGTAATAGCTCATTTCATATCATTTCCGGTTATCTAAAGACATCTAAGTGGATTTACCAGTCATTCATATCAACCATATAAAAACACATCCATGAAATCATTCACCACTTGACACAATGATTTTTTACGTGGAAACCCAAATGGGAAAAACCACAGTGGGGATGAATACCCACAAGTATTTTGAACTCTTCTGAAGTTCTTCCTGTTAGGAGCCAAGCTTTGTTAGAAGCTTATACAATAATGTCTTGTTAAGAATAGATCAGGTTAAGGACCGTCCAGTTAAGGGATTGACTACAATACCCTATTAAAGGTAACCTCGGTGGAGGATTTCAAGTCCAAGCTAATGGATCACTTTGTTAGAGGATTTAAACAAGAAGCCTATTGAAGCTTACCCAGTTAAGGGATTTAACTGTTGTAATGGTTAGAGAACAACAGGTTTTTTGTTGATATGGTAATAGCACTTCATTGCTTAGTTAGATCCTTTTCAGCTCCTATCTGCCTTCACAACATTCTGCAGACACACCTTCTGGTTCGGCAACAATCACACTACCACACTTAACCAAATTGCCAACATAATTACAAACAACTCATCGACCTTAAAAACAAATACAATAAGTCGGTAACACAACACAAAACCTACAAATCTCATAGAGATTAGAAACATGTCGGTTCAATCATGACTGTTTGATTACATAGAAATCAACTACACATTGTTCTAGACAACATCAACCGCTCATGGATCACTGCACATTGGATCATGTGGCTCATCACGCGTTTTTCACTTCATGCTATGCATTTGATCATTCTCAAGATAAAGGGTTATCTTCACGTGCCAAATCCACTTTGAAACTCATCACGCACATCATGCTTATGTGGCATCTTCATCTTCAATCATCATTTGGTCATAGATAATCACAACCGATTCTCCAAGCTCCATCGGTTAGGGTTTGTCTTATCACTTGGTTAGGGTTATCGGTTGATCTCTCTGCTTCAATAATAATATTGGTTGCCTTCACTGCTTTACTACCAATTGCTTTACTGCATCACTACCGGTTTCAATACAACTCCATTACTGGTTACTATTGACATCGATGACAACACTATACTTCATCGATGCAATCGTCATGCAATGCCAATAGAAAAATGATTTAGATGAATCATTTTCTATTGAGGAACTCAATTTTGAGCATGATAGATATCTCTCGAGGTTTTTTAAATTAGCAATAAGAGATACAAGGTAGAAGGTAAATATTTCTTCTCAATTAAAAAAGGAATGGTGGAATTTCATTTTAAGGTTTGTAACTTAGCTACTTTCACTTTGCTTGTACCTTGGTAAATGGTTTCTAAAGCATCCCAAGCTTGAGTTTGAATCTGATTGTGAATTATGATCCATTGCTTGTTGAATAAAGAGTAGAACTTTAACATCTTTGTTTATCGTCTTTGAGTTGATTTTTTTCCACTTGTGTTAATGCTGATCTGGGATTCTATAGAATCTTTTTCTACACATCCTGAGAGCAAAATAACATTTTCATTTTGAGTGCCCAAAAAATCACAATTCTTACCAATGAAGGGCGGAATTCCTTGCCATGTGCAGCAATCTAAGAGATCTTCTTTACCTCCTTTCATCCTTCCTTGCAGTAGTACCAATAGAGATAACAACACACAAAATGATAAACTATTCAAACACAAATCTTATCAAATCGGCTGAGTGCTACAAGTACACTACACTAGTTTTGTTTATCCAATAAAATTAGTTTTCTTTCTTTTCTTTCTTTATTATTTATGAATAACATATCTCCATGCTTTCATATACATTTGTATATATATGAGTTGGCAGACCAGACATCCTTTTGTTGGTGGACAATGTTGGGATATTGGAAAATGGAAAAAACCGACGTTTTAGTAATGTATAAGTAAAACAGATTTCTTATAATTTGGGCTCACATAGTGATGGATATGGAAAAAGCAGTCACTAAAACAAAACAAAATTCAATGTTCTTATAATTATGCTGTCATTGATTGTAATGTTGTCTATATGTTCATGGAAAATTGTAATTGTAGATTTTTTCAAAAAAGAATAAAAATTTATTAAATATAAAAGAGAGTTACAAAGTAAGAATGGTTAACGGTTTAACAGAAAACAATCAATTACACATTCTTATCTTCCACAATTAATTGCTCTAGCTAATTACACTAGTAGATTGAAATCATCTGAAAGAGTTTAAATTTTTAAATATAAAATCTAATTATTTGTGAGTGAAATTAATTATTAATTAGTATATTTATCTTTAAAAAAATTATGTAAAAGATGTTGAGGGATATCATTGCCAAGGTGTCTATTTCATTTAAATCATATAGACCTATGAAAAATGGGCGTCGTCTATGGGGCTGGTAAATGCACATGCCACATAGTGTATTTTATAAGTTAGACTTACAAATACACTATGGGGTTGGTGCATTCTATTAGCCCCATAAGCAGAACCTGAAAATGATAGTTCCCAATGTCATGCCCACCCATATACACATTATACAAATGGACATGAACTAGTATATCTATATTTAAAAAATATAGGTAAATTATGTCAAGAGATATCTTATCATAGAAGGGAATATGATGATTGCAACAATATTAGTAGTATACAAGTGTTTCAAAAATATGGATAATAATAGAGTTGATTGTTCCGTTTTAAATATTATGACACTCTTCTACTATCATTTGAATGTAACAGTTTCATAGAGTTGGAGACAAGTGGCAAGGGTTCTATTTTATTTGGATTAATAAAATAACACCTCCACAAAAACCAAAATATGGCATATTTCATGCATTTACCTGTCATTTGCATGTCAAATTGTTTCAAAACTGAATTTTTGTTTATGGACTTTTTGATGTCATTGTAGATGCCTCTCGGCATAACAAAATGCAACTAACTTTTTTTTGTTAGCATTTTTCTTTCGAGTAGTGTGTCCTTACTCTAAATACATGTCTAAACACATAGATTTTTCTAAAGATAGATATGCTAGTAACATTCACAGTTGGAACATATAAGATACAAATGATTTAGTATTCATCAATAATTGGTCGTAACATGTTATTTTGAGATAATACTTATACATTAAAATAATTAAAATGTCACTTATGTGCCCTTAAAAAAAAAGTTATTGACATAAATTTACATTTTAATTCTTTGATTATTAAGTCTTCGACAAGCACCTTACATACATGACAACCCATACACCTACAAATGACCATTGCAACTTTATATTAATGGGTGAGCACTTACAATATAAACAATGGAGCAAGAACAACATAGAAAAAATAGAATATTAAATATTACAATTGAAACATATACCCTTACACCTGTAATCTGTTAATAGGATGACCACTTACAATATAAAAAAGGAAGCAAGAAAAACATAGAAAAAAATAGAATATGAAAGATTAGGGTTGAAACACATAGGTGTTACAATTGATCTTTAAGATTTGATTTTTTTATCTTGTAACTTTAAAATTCATTTCGATATTCTCTTAATCTCATCCACCTCTTTTTATAAAAAAAATATCCATCTTTGATGTTAATATCAACTATACCAATCCTCTCTCTCTCTACTCATATACATATGATTATATTTGAAAAAACTTACATATATGTAAGTAATATTATTCTTATAATATGAGAGCAATATTACCTAAAAAACTTACATATATATAAGTAATATTATAATAATATGAGAGCAATATTACCTAGCATATATTTGATGTATGTAAGATAATGCTTATACATTTAGATAAGAATTTTATTATTATTTTAAGATAATATTCTTAAAGTTCTTGTCACAAGTCTACATTTTAATTGTTTGATTTTTGAGTCTTTGATAAGAAAAACTTACATGGATATCGCTACACCTATAAACAACAATTGCACCTTTATGTCAATGGGATGACCACTTAAAATATAATCAAAGAAGCAATAAAACATAGAAAAAAATAGAATATTAAAGATTGGATTTGGAACATATATCCCCTACACTGTAAATGACAATTGCGCCTTTTTATCAATGGAAAAACCACTTACAATATAACTAATGAAGCAAGGAAAATATGAAAATAAATAGAGAATTAATGATTAGGGTTAAACCATATATTTGTTACAATTGATCTTTAAGATTTGATTTTTAATCTTATGAATTTAAAATACATCTCTATATATTCTCTTAATCTCAACCAACTCTTTTTTAATATAGATTTATTAACATCTTATGTTGTATATGATTTTATATTGATTTATAACAATGCAATAATGTCTTTGAAATTTTTTTCTTACCTTCACACACATACACAATTATATTAGCACTTAGGAAGATATACATTACAATTAAGAAAATTAATTAGATATAAAAAATAATATTACTTGTATATATTGAGTAATATTACTCATATATATAAAAATACCTATTCACTCTGCTCTACATTTTTTTGACACTCCATAATACTTCAGGTGGTTGTTGGCTCTTGCGTTGGGGTCATTGGAGCTCTTGGTATATGCACAACTATCCATGACTCCTTGGCTCTTGTTGGCAAATTCTCATCCTTGCCGTCTTTCACATGTTCCTCTATTCAGTTTGGATGGTGGTAAAGCTAGCTTCACACATGCATTAAGTTTCGGAGAACGATGACCCAAGCTAGGGAAAAAGATTGTTATGAAATATCGGATCCCACTTGCATAGACCATGATAATCTCGAATCTGCCCTTCCTGTTTTGTTGTGTATCTGTGAACCATGAAATTTGCTTTGATGGTATGGTTCGGGTAGAGAAGTTTGTTTTGCAGAAACATGCCCTAATATGTAGATTCACATGATTATGACCAAAATTAAGTAACCTCCATTCTTGGATATCAGATAAATTAAAAAAGAGTTTATGGTGGATGAAATTAGCATTTTCCCTATGCCAAGTGGTTTTCAAACCTTGAGTTTGAATACCTGGCAGATAAGAAATGGGTTTTGGAAAATGGACCATGGGACTTCCAAGGAGACTTTTTAAACCTTGGTTTCTATCCTTATCTATGATCTGAGTCCTTTCCTACATTTTTATGGGTATTGTTACCTTATCTTCCCTTTCAATTATCAAATATGGATTGTTTGCAGGACACAATTAATGGCATAATAAAATTTCATTGTTATTCAAATGAATATTTAGCTAACTATCGAAGCTCCAAATGTGCATGGATCTGTGTGGAAATGGACTTTGTTGGAAACTTGAATTCTTGTGATATGTTTTCATTGATGTCAACCTGAGTTGTGTTGTCATTCATGTCACTATGTGTTATAAATGGTTTGGAAGTGTATGTTTTGGTATTGTTGATTTATCTTGTGGAGTCATTGAAGTGTTTCTAGAAAGTTGGTGCAGTGGAAGTTTCAATATATAGGAAAGAGTTTTTAATGTACTAGTGGAAGAATGTCTTGCATTCCTCTTCTATGTAAAGATTATGTGTTATGGTTCTAGATATAATGTATATGTACAGTGTATTAGACTATCAAATTTGTAGGTCCTTTGTTGCTCAAATGGTAGAATCAGTTGCTACTATCTCTGATAGTAAGACTATTCATTAAAAATGGTCCAGAGAATGTATGGTGGCTTTTGGATATCTGGATTCAAGTGTTGTGGTTTGGAAGACATGTTCATGTGGTTTATGCATTGTTCCTATTCATTTTTCAAGTGATAATTTGATTGGCAAGTGGAGCTATGATGTTTTGAGTTTTTTTTTTGTTAGTTGGTCTGGCTTCCAGTTGACTACAATGTTGTATTTTACTTGGATCATATTCTTTTGGTTCGGGTTTTCTTTGGAGGATGAGTTTGGTTAGTGTTTTGGATCTCACCATGGCATTTGGAGATTCGCATTGTGTAATTTATATTGGAGATTTTTTTTGGGTCGATTGATTAACATGCTTTAATGTTCATCTACATGTTTCACTTGATGCCAACCTTGGCATTTTGGTCACGGTAGGAGGGTCCTCGAAGAGAATAGTTTGGACTGTGCAACAAGAGTTAATACAACAGAAACAACACAATATGATGGAGGCAATGTAGAATAGACTAAATTATATCATGAAAATCAATTATAAATTATCGGCAACTTGCAAGCTTACAAGATTCAACACACTTGCCTGATTGCATGCATGCTCAAATACAATATCCGGGCTCAAGAAAGAATGCGAACCAACTTTGAAACTCCTAACATTTAGATTTATCTTTTATGTTCTAATAACTGAGTTCTAAATGCTTAATTACATTGATTTATATGATCAAGTATGATCCACATCGGCCCAAGATGAAACAAATACCGATGAACAAGATGTAACGTGTAAAACAACAAGGTTGGACCTCGCCAAAGAGATCCTTTTGGAAAATCCATAGAATGAAGTGCAGACCCAAGGGAAGGTTGGCCACATGCCATGGATCATTGGAAACAACGAATTGAAGCTCCGCAAGATATGGAAGTGATCCACGAGATTCACCAATAGCAAATAGGTCCAAGTGGTCCCGATGCTTCAAGCCAGAAAACTGTCTCAGATTCTAGAAGCGATAACTTGCCGGAAAAAAGGTCCAAACATCCTGCGGACTTCATATATGGTAGATGAACATGTCTATGAACAAAATCCAACTCCACAAGATCCTTTGACCAAATGCAAAGAAACATAGAAAAAAATGTTGAACTGCAAAATAGGAAACAAACTGAAAGAAAATATTTTTGGTTGATGTAAGATTTCCATGAATCAGGGATGCTCCTGCATCATATTTTTACACCTACACGTTAATGCTTGTAATTAGGCATGGATAGCAAGGTTGGGGCTTGGGAGCTTCATTTCTCTCTTATTTACATGTTCTTCTTCAAATGTGGATTCTCAACTTCCTCATCATCAAGTTTACATGCTATCAAGCGGGTATTTGTAAAATTGCCACCATAATTTCACACATCTTCTAATCTTTCTAACCATATAATTTTTTGAAGATTTGAACAAAATTAACTTATTGATTTTTAATTTCTTTTACCAATATCTCTAGAGTTTTCAAAGCCATATGTGTACCATTTTTTACTAACTTTTTAAGTACTTGTCCAAATTTGAAACAAATATGTATTATTGTTCTACACAGTTTCATTATTTACTCTTAAAAAAATGATTTTTTGATTATTTTGGTGCAAGTTATGTGATGCGCACGAATAGGTACCTAGTTTTTCAAGATGTGTCCACTTCAAAAAACTATTAAAAAAAAAAACCCTCAACAAAAAAATACATAAAAATACACAACTTCTAGTACTCACTCTAAAATATTTATCTACCAAAGGGATTTTCGAAATACTAAATGCAACTATAACTTTTTTGACATGCACACCAGACACTGCTATGTTTTGCTGAAAAAAACAAGAACAATTTTATGTGAGTGAAAGATTTGACCCCCTTAATCTTATCCATTTTTTAAAAACTTTAGTAGTTTGGAAGCCAGATTTAGAGTACTAAAATCCTTGCTCTTTTGCTATCTTCAAATTTTGAGTGGATGGGTATCAAATTGCTCCTCCAAGTTCAGGTTTAGCTGATTTCAGAAAAAAGTGGCCACTTGTACCCCCTTTTTGTTCACCATCTTGGTGCACTTACCTATATATGCTTAACACATTTTGGATTGGATTAAGTTTAACATGTATCATACTTTTTGGGACCGGTTGTTCATTTTTGGGTCACGAGCATATATAGTTGATATAATATTTCTATGGCCAATATGGTGTGACGTTTTTGTTTCGGTTCGATATATATAATGATTTGTTGAAAGGAATATAGATGTACACATGTATGTGATAGCGATATGATGATAAAGTGATTATGAACAGGGGTGTGGAAATTTTGTGAAGAGAAATTGCAATGCAAAAGTTATAGTGGATGAAGAAGCAATAATCAAAAAGTTTCTGTAGATCTGGATATTTTAGTAAGACCAGAGTTTTTATGGTTTAACAATGACTGTAATTAGTATTCTATGCATACAGTTCTTTTCTAATATTGTAATTCTATATCTTGCCCTGACTCCAGTTAGCTTTAGGTTTGCAAGTCCTTTTTTGTATCTTGCCTAATGAGCAATTAGCCTTGGTGGGCAAGTCTAGAATACTTATCTCCCTTTTGTAATCATTTCATATATAGTGGATTATCTTGTGGGTTAACTCCTACCGTGGTTTTTCCCAATTTGGGTTTTCCATGTATAAAAATATCCAATGTTCCTTTGTGGTTGATTTATGTTAAAGCGAGATTTTATTTGCATATCTGAAGTAGTGTGGTTTTGTCTGTTTGCTATCCAAAAAAATTGTTTATGATGATTCACGCCCCCCTCTTAGCATCCGGTGTGTTTTCAACAATTGGTATCAAATCTTGGTTCATCTTGAGTAGGCTTAACCTCTTGAGGTTGATCCAGAGTCTTAAACATTATGTTTGAAGAAGAAATAAATGATATGGATGTCATGGAACATAGTGACTATAAAAGTGAAGGTGTGGTTGACATGGAAGGAGAACTAAGATTCGCTCTAGCAAATTTGGATGAAAGCGGAATTAAACTTAAGAAAGATGAAGATAAGGTTGTTGAATGAGGAAAGAAAGAAGATGGGTGATCTTGACACAAAGTTGAACAAAAAAACAGAGGATTGTACTAAGCTTGAGAAAGAAGTGCATAAGTTGAGAAAGGAATTGAAGGAAACAAAGGAACATATTGAAAAAGGCTGAAAGTTGAAAGGTGAAAGCGAAGTTCTTGATGTTGTACTGAGCACTTAGAAGAAAAGCAAAGATAAAGAAGGCTTGGGATATGAAGAAGGAGAATGCTCTAAAGGAAAAGAGAAGATAAATGATCCTTCGGTTCATAATGTTTAGAAGTTTCCTCTAGTTTCTAACAAGTACACTTTTAAGGGCAATTGTTTTACTTGCAATAAATATGGACATAGAGCTAGTGAGTGTAGAAGTCAAGTGAGGAATAAGTCAAATGCAATAAGATGTTATTCATGCAACAAGATTGGTCATAAAGAAAATGTGTGTAGAACCAAGATGACATGGAATGGATACAGGAATGTAAATGTTGGATAGTCATTTGATGGAGTGTGGTATTCCTGCAATAGATATGGGCATAAAAATTTTGAGTGTTGAGCATCTAACTGGTCTAGAAATACCATCTAAGGCATGGAAATTATCAGCAGAAGAGTCTGGTTTGCTATAGTTGCAACAAAGTAGGACATTTGGCAAGAGATAGTAGGAGCAGATTTGATATTGCTTCTAGACTAGCAAAGAAAGTGGGTATTAATCTTGACAAAGAAAAGATGAAGAATATGTGGGTAAAGAAATCTAATGAAAATTTTGAACAAAATGTAGAGGTTGTAACAACACCGGCTAATGGTGTTGCTTCTTCCAAAAATTAAATTTGCATGTTGTACTAAGGGGAAGAGGTGAAAGAAAATTCTTATACCCCCTCAAAGTTGAAGTAGTAGGTTAGGAGATAGTTTTCTAGTGCTTTAAGAATGATTTTGGATATTACCGAAATAGTAGGTAAAAGGGAAAGTTGTTTTGGAAAGTATACTTGTTATTAATGCCAATCCACTCAAAAGAAAATATATCGGGAAGTCTTTTAATTATTTTGATCACTTGCAAAGATGAAAGCTTGAAGATTTATAGTGTGAAGAAGGAGCTCAGTGTGTTGTGCAAAGAAGCCCTAGACTGTAGTATATCAATTCCATTTTTTGTTGATCCCACTTTGAAACCTCTACCTGTATTAAAGTCGTATCCTTTTGTTGCAAGCTTGACTGACAAAAATGGAGCTTTTTCAAGGGTACTTCCTCATTGTTTATACATCAAAGATGTGGGTTATTATATATTCATGCTGAGATGGAAGAGGCAAGCTATTTAAAATTCAATTATCTTTGGGAGCAAGTGATTGAGAAAGACAATGTAATCCTAAAGAAATATTTAAAAAATCTTAGAGATTTCGGTTTGGACATTTGAAGATTTTTCCCTGATTTTCCTGATGAAGTTGAATGGATTAGAATGATTTCGAGTCAAATTCATGGAGATACTATGTATCTTGATAAACCCCACCGAATCACAAAAGATGCCCTTCGAACCCATATTGGTTTTTTTCAAAGGGGAGAGGTTCTAGCGAAGCGATCTATTAAGAATGACATAGTTACTACTCTGACTGGATTTAGCTATGATAGTACAATGATGATTGTCAAACACATAAATAATGTTGGGGTGAAGCTTGCAATGAAATACATATCTTACAAAATTTATCTCCAAAACCATGAAAATACAGCCACAGTGATTGCTATCTATACAACCTTCAAGATTATGGTATGTAATGAGCCTTTTGATCTGTGTGAACTTATTTTGACTGAATTGATGGAGAATATGAGAAAAACAAAGAAGAGAAATATCTGTTCAAATTTGGGTCTCTAATAATTTGTTTAGCATTTATGTTTTTGAATCAACTTGCCGATAAGGATGATGTTGTTGGGGAAAAGTCATCTCCTATTGGACTGCAAATAGGCAATTATGTCAGAAGTTACAAGATCGATACCAAGAAATATCAAAGGGATTTCTTTGGTTTGTTCAAAAAAAATTAAGCTTCTATGCAGAAAAGGTATAGATTTTCATCAGACCCGATGAACAACTACAAAGATACATTCACTTTCATTGTTAGCAAGGATAACAGTTACATATTCCTAGTGGAACCACATGTTGGGTGGATTTTGGAATTACCTTACGAGGTGTCTAATGTGGATGCAGTTGCACAGATTGAGTAGGTAAAGAATTTGGTTGTTGCTTCAAGTGAGGAGCAGTTTTTGGATAGTGGAGGAAATTAAAGAAAGTGAAAGAAGGGAGAAATCTGCAAAGACTTTACACAAGAGAATGCTTGATATATTCACCAAGATGGGACTAATAGAGTCTATGCAAAAATATGTGTCTCAAACATCCAATTATGCGCCATTGCCTTCTCCAGCAAATCCCAGTATGTTAGAGGTATCTAGAAGTGTGCAGAGTGAATTTGTTTCTGTTGAAAAGAAGAGGAATCCCAGGAGAAAGATGAGAGCCCAAATGAAAGAAGAAGAACCCGATGAGAGTATTGATGAAGAAGTTGAAAAAGAAAATTTTATCATAAGCCCTAGAAAGATGAAGCCTAAAGAAGAACCTATAAAGAAACCTCTGATTAAAAACCAGAAGAAGGATTCATCATCTAGTGAAGAGAAAGGGAAATTTGTTGCTGAATAAGAAAGTCCTAAGATAGAAGTTTTGAATTTAGAAAATTTGCTTCATGCCATTGTTGACACTAAATCCTTGAATTATATTTTGGAAAATTATGATGAGTCTGAATCTGTAAATAAGGATATTATGCAAATTGTTATAATTAAATATATTATTTTGTTTGATAAAACCTTGAATGAGATCAAAGATGACTTAGTGGAAAAGAGACAGGATGCAATGACCAAAGAGTCGAATTTCAAGATTGCTGCTATGGACAGAGTCTATAATTCCTTGAGTAGGGAAGCTCATTTAAAAGTTCAGCAAGCTCCTAATGCTTGTTTTCAAGCCACGAAGAGAGTCAACGTCATTATGGCAGGTGATGTTGATGATATCAAAAGGATAAGAAAACAAACAAATGACATCGCAGAAGAAGTCGCAGAGCAAGTTGTTATCCCGCTATAATCTTCGGAACAAGTTTGTATGCAAACTGATTTAGGTGAATCAAGTGGAAGTCATGTTGCTCTGATATCTGGAGCAGATGTGCCAAAAATTGATCCAAAACCAATTTCGGTTATTGTCGATGTGTCTGATACTGAGGTAGAAAAGGTAGAAGAAAAGGAAATTGAGCAAGAACCTAAAAATGTATTTGAGAATCAGGAATATTTACAAGATGGTAATGCTTTAGATTCATTGTTACAATCCTATGGGAGTGCATCTGAAGGTGACAATGTTAAGGCAAATGGTGAAGACAATCCCGAAGAAGATATAAGAAGAGTTGAGTTTGAAAAGATCTTGGTTTCTCCTTCTTGCAATGTTTCTGATATTTCATTTGAATTGTTGCAAGTTCTTGTGTTGGAAGTTAAGTTGGACATTAATTCATTATCCCCCCAACAAATGGTATTGCTTGGAAATTATTAATTATAATAAGTCAGGAAGAAGAGCTATGTATCAAGAAGTTTAGTTGAGGATATGTTGAAGTTTCTCCATGAGAAACTTTCGGGAGTAAAAATTGAACCTTGGAACGATGAAGATCAAATATGAAGTGCCTTTGATAAGTTGAAAGCATGTGCTAAAGAATTTGAAGCAAGTTTCTCTAAGTCAGCTGAGCAGAAGTTTTTGATCGAAAGATTGCAATCTCTTCAGGCTAAATGTACTGAATCTCATCTCCATTTGAAAGCAAAGATATCCTCTTTAGATGTCGGCGTTGAACATGCTATTGAAACTTTTAGAGTCATCCTATCTTGGCCGAAGGCCACTGTAGACATGCAAAAGAGAATTTCAAATATTGAACATGTTATTGTGGACATTCCAAAGAGTTTCGACCCCCAATTAGATGAAGATGGGTCTATTAGGATGAAGATTTCCTAGCTGAACAAAGATTTAGAGCTTTGGACTGTCAAAAAGGAAGCCATTAAGAAATATTTCTATAGGTTGCATGACACGATACAGATTCATATCTATAGATTGTTGAAAGTGTTAAAGAATGCAAATAGATCATCTGATATTGTGTTCCCTCCAATGTGTTGTTAAAATGTTGAGAAGTGCTTTTTAGAGGTAGAAAGTCAAATAAGAGTTCTTGACTTGGTGGATATAGGTTGGAATGCTATTTTGCAGCAATTGCAGGTGGTGCATGGTGGAGCTATTGCTTCATGCTTCAAGGTGCTTGATTTTTTTTTTTTTTACATTCTTCTTATGTATATGAGTGATTGTTCTCAGGGGGGGCTCTTTGCATCCTTTTTCTTTGATGAAAAAGGGGGAGAGAAAGATGTATAAGATCATGTATAAGATGCATTTTTTATAATCGATTTGGCAAGTCTATTTTGGCAGGTGTTGCCATCAATGACAAAGGAGGAGATTGTTGAAAATGTCTTTATCTTGTCATTGATGCCAACCCCTTTTATTTTGAAAGTAGTTCAGAATCCAGAAGCTTACCGAATACAATATTTATGGGTGAAGCGGTGGTATGGGTTCGAAATTTGTGCACATAATGCTTGTATGATGTTCTCGAAGTACTTTATGTTTTGTTTACATTGTCATCATTTATCAAAAGGCTTTCTTATGTATCAATCATCGACGGGTGAACTCACAATGTCGGTTCCCACTTTTTGGTACATCCTGATTTTTGCTGAAATCATACATTTTTTAGAAAATATAATGATTAAAGCTTTAAGAGGTCCCATTTGAAGTGATTAATTGAAGAGAGTTAGATCAAAGGCTCTTAGATCAAAATTTCTTGGATAGAACCTCTCTACTTCTAAATCATACTTGCAATGGAGTCTCCTTTGCATCTATCAAATGCTGATAAAAAATGAATTTTACATTAGCTTTTGGGGTGTCAAATGAATTCATTTAGAAGTTTTGTTTTTTTAAGTATTTAGTCCTTATTATAAGCTTTCCAAATAGTATAATTTTTAATATATTTTTATTTTATTTCTTATGAATGTAGATTTTTCGCCAAACATGAACTTCTTTGTTCAATGCATTGGGAAAAAAAGTAAACTAATTCAAAAAAAATCAGAAAATATATATATGCACTAGGTATTGATGTCTTCTTTCTAACAAAAAAAATAAAATTGAATTTTGATATATATAGAACAAGTTATGTGTTCAAATGTACACCTATATCTAAATTATAATTACTCGAACTTCAAAACTTAATAAATTGAAAAATATTCAACATATCACTATCAAACCAACGACATGCCATGGGTATTGATTTTTCAATCCAAAATTCAAAAGAATTAAATTTTTATCATATATAGAAAAAAAGTTATGCATTTTGGGATGACATCACTCTTTAAAAATGTTGTTTGCTATAAAAAAACTACTTTTTGAGGGAGACAGATAAATCAATAAAAATTTATTCAAAAAAAAAAAATTTAAAATATATTTAGAATCTAGAAACAAGATTTTGCAAATCACTAGTTTACATCATTTTCAAATTCTTAACGGTTTAAAAGTTATAGGTGTCGGAAAGTGAAGTTTTGTTTCAAAATGTTCATCTAAGTGTCAAAGTTGGTCAAAAACTGGAAACCAGTATTGTGAGTTCACCCCGGTCCTATTTTCTACTTTTGGTCTAGAGCCCTTTTTGGATTGGATTAAGCTTAACATGTTCCATATTTATTGGGACCGGTTATTCATTTTTGGGTTAGGAGCATATATAGTTGATATAATCTTCATATCGTTGACATGGTGTGATGTTTTCATTTTTGTTCAATATATATAATGATTTGTTGAAAGGAATGCAAATGTACACATGTATGTGATAAGGATATGATGATAAAGTGATTATGAACAGGGCCAGGGGTGTGGAAAGTTTGTGTAGAGAAATTGCAGTGCAAAAGTTATAGTGGATGAAGAAGCAATAATCCAAAGGTTTTTGTAGATCCAAATATTTCAATAAGATCAGAGTTTTTGTGCTTTAATAGTGGCTATAATCAACATTCTAAGATGCTTCTATGTATACAATTCTTTTTTGATATTGTAATTTTGTATCTTGCCCTGAGTGTAGTTAGCTTTAGGTTTCCAAGTCCCTTTTTGTATCTTGCCCTATGAGCAGTTAGTCTTGGTGTGGAAGTGTGGAGTAGTTAGCTCCCTTTTGTAATCATTTCATATATAGTGTATTATCTTGTGGGTTAACTCCCACTGCACATATAAAAATATTTGATGTTCCCTTGTGGTTGATTTATGTTAAAGCCCTTTTATCTGCATATCTGAAGCAGTGTGGTTTTGTATGTTTTCTATCCAATTTTTTTGTTTATGTTGATTCACCCCCCCTCCCCCCCAACATCTAGTGTGTGTTCAACAACACATACACATAAACTGTTGGAATCAATGAAAACTGAGAGGGGGGATGAATTAGTGTTTTGCAGTTCACAAATTTATTAAACTGATTCTTAAACCACTCAATGCATAAGAATGAAAGGGTGAATCAGTGTTCTGCAGTTCACAAATTTATTAAACTAATTCTTAAACCACTGGATGCATAAGAATGAAAGTAAAGTACAGAAACATAAACTTATCAACCACAAAACCATAACACCAAAATTTTTACATGGAAACCCAGAAAGGGAAAAACTATGGTGGGATTTGAACCCACAATATTATTATACTTTGATAAGGAGTATGATAATATTAAAAAAAGGGGAATGCACTTGCATTCAGGCACACTGCCTAGAACTCTCTACTGAAATATAAAAGAGAGCTACAACCCTGGAGGACTCACTATCCTACAAATGATTACAATAGTTTTTGAACTGAAGAATAGAATCTACTAATGCCAAATAGCAATTTCAGTTAAGCTCAAGAGTTCTTCTACCACAGGTTATGTCTTTCTACTCTGTTCAGTTGCTCTGCCATATACCAAAGCACTAAAACCTTTAATCACATTCACAAAAATTTGCCCATTCGCTCATACAGTCTTCTCATACTCATACCATCATCCAAAATGCTCAAATGAATCGGTCTTATATATCTGCATCGACATAATAAATCAATTCCCATGTCGGCTTCCAAAAAAACCGCATAACATGCAACATGAAACGTGTACCAACAAGTCGGCTCAATTCATCCACAAATTCATATGTGGACCTAAAAAAGATGATAACAAGCTTCACACATGTCAACTCAATCTCCTCAAACTTGAAACCAATCACCAAAATCATCCCAAAGATTTTGCATCACACATTATATCAAAATGAGTTTGTTCTACCTGAATTACCAGATACCAGACCTTCAATCTCGCTCATGAATCAACACTAGATGCTAGGATTACAAAATAAGTTACCTCAAACCTTGAATCATCTACCTCTATTACTGCAACCAAATTTATGCATCCACAATCAAGATCTGCACAATGTACTCATACTCTATCGGATACTGTATTCCACCTTCCAGACTTATTCCTAATGAATAATACAACTTCCGGTAAATCAAATTTATATATACCAGATATAATGTTTAAACTGAGTTGCCATCAATGACAACTCCTAAACATCTCTCATGTATCAATCTTCACCAAAACATTGTCTCTTGCCAACAATCTCCCCCTTTGGCATTGATGGCAACACTATGAAAAATGACACTATACACTCAAAACTGCAAAATTCCAAAACTCAAAAATCTCCAAGACTCAACCAGCTCCCCCTGAGAATATACATAATTTTTTACTTCTTTCTCTCCCCCTTTGACATCAATGGCAAAGATGCATATCTACCAAAATTTATATACAAAACTGTACATAGTTACTTACAAAAATTTGAAGATATCTGCAAAAATTATTTTTAGGGACAGTGGGTGATCATCCCAACCCTTCTTCATACTCTCCAAAATATTGATCAAACCATTGAAAAGTTAGGTTTGCATCTCTTCTCTATGATCTGTCAGAACACTCTTATTCAAAGCATTCATTTCATCTTACTTACTACTGATCAATATATCTAACCGGGGAGTGATAAGGATTCTTACTTCTCCCACTCTGCCCAAAATTATGTCCTTTTCCTTATTTAAGCTCTTAATCTTATCAAGTAAACTCATAACTTGAGCTTCAAAATTGCTAGCTGAGACTGATTGAGATGCATAGGATTGAGATATGCTAGCTAACTTCCCTTCACACTCTTTTATTTTCTTGTCAATTTCAATAGTAAACTTAGGCAAAATTAGACATGACTTATATATTTGATCGCTTTCATCTAATGCATCTTGTATATATTCTTCATAACAGTTATCAAACTGACCCTATCTCCTTCAATCATCTTCAAAATTGTTCTCAATCTCATAGCAATAAATTGAGTCAAAAATTTAGCATCTTCCGCTCTCTCCAAAGACACAAAATGAGAGTCTACTACATTGAGCATGCTCCTAAGCTTATTGGAGGGAGTACCATAAGAACCATGCTTAAAGGATGGAAAAAATTTCTCCAATACATTTGTGCCCAAATTTATCAACTCTTTGTCTGCAGTGTGAGACTTGAGTAAGTCCTCACTTGCTTTTTCTAGAGAAAGAATTGCTAGCTTCAATGCTTGGATGGGATATAATAAACTTAGATCTATTGGTCCTTGAGCGAAATCATCTAAGTCAGTGACAATCTATTTTCCCTTGTCTACTACAGTGTCTCTTGCCACTATCACCAGAACCCGTTCACTTCTCTTTTCTCCCTTCTCCTTCTCTGCCCCTTCTGCATCTGCAACTTCTTCCTTTTCATCATCTACTCCCTTACCATCTCCAATCTCCTTAGATGCATGTTTTGAATCAACCTCTATCATTGGAGTATTTTGTTCAGCTTCACCAGAGTTTCCAACATTTTGATCATCACCAACTATAGTTTGTTCATTTGTCTGCTCTGTTGGAATGGCTTGCATTGTGATCTTATGTGATCTATCTAACCATATAAACTCACCATGAATTCATCTCAAGACATAACTGACCCATTCGGGTTCATTGAAAACTAGAAAGTGAACAAACTGGATAAAACCCTTGTCTTGCAGTGATTTGAAATTGGGCTTCAGGTTCCCCATGTCATCCATAATATACTTGGTGTATAGTGATAACATATCTGCATTGCCAACAACTTCGATATTGCAATGAATGTATGCCCTAATGTCCTTGTTATGCAACACTCCATACAACACAGAATAAAATGCTCCATTTGGATCATCTTCTACTAATTTGAATGGATGTTTCTTGAATACTAGCCTGGCCCTATCGGTAATCTCTACTACCAATGGAGTTGCCACACCAAATGATGATGCCATTTCAAAATAGGGTTATAAGTAGATAGCTCGAACATGGATAAATACCTTTTCAAATTCAACTGGATGCTATGAATCTCTTGTCGGATCACTTTAATCTTTGTTTTCGCTGCTCAATCTCTTTCGCCTCACTCATCTTCTCTTTTGCTTCATTCGTAATGTGAAGAATGAATGATAGAACTCCTTTTTATTTGTCAAAAACATAACTTTAAGTTGTAATAAATGCACAACCCTAAAGGTTTCCTGGATACACTGCTTCCCAAGAATTCATCACCGGATTCTCAGATCGCCATAAAATCTTTCGGATATTGTTCACCATCAATTGCATTGTCACTCATAATCTTCTACAACCTTCTGCGGTCGGTTATAGATCTCAAGATGGGGTTTAATAATTTTCATGAAAAGCTTCCCCTAAGGCATTTGGCCTTAGTTATCAGATGAGGTTCCAACACCAAAATTGGGTGTGGAGCCATTATGTGCATTTGAATCTTCCTTCTTAACCCACATCTTCTTATGCTGCTCTTGAACCTCTTCAACCTTCGCTTTTCCCTTTTCATTTGATTTGTTCTTGTCTACCAAAGAATTCTCACTCACATTCTTTCTTCTGCAATATATTGCAATGTGATTGGATTTGTTGCATGCATAGCAAACAACATTTCCTTGCATAGGCCAGAAGTTCATCTTATTTGGTCTCATCCTGCACTAGTTAGAGTGTCCAAACATTCCACAAGCATAACATCTCTTATTTAGGAAACTATTCATCACTGCTCTGCACATGTTTGACTTATGACCAAAGTTGTTGCATTTGAAACATCGATTGGTAAAGGTAGGACCATTATTCATCATCCTATTTCTTCATTGCCTTGCTATATGATCGAATTTATTGCAAAAAAAAAAATTACCATTGAATTTATAAGCATTAGGTTGTCTTACCGAAGGTCTCTTGTTCTTCTGATGATTGCTTTATCTAGAACCAGAGGATTCTCCTTTCTCATATCCAAGTCCTTGCATGTCTTTTCCACTTCTTTGACTTTCTAGCATCTCATCTAGCATTGTTGAGCTAGCTTTGAATTTTTCTTTGTACTCATTAGCAATAGAAAGTTCATCTCTCAGAATTATGATATGCCTTTCAAGTTCTTGCCCATCATTCTTGGATTGCACCAATTCAAGTCTCAACTGATCGTTCACATAGTTCAATCTGCAACATTCATCCGTTCTATCCTTCAATGACTGAGTCAAATTTTACTCATTCTTCTTCATGTCTTCAATCTCCTTGGTCAACTTCATCACAATGGATTGCATCTCGCTCTTCAGGACTGCATTCTCTCTAGCAATCTTCTCACATTTATCTGTCTTGTCTTGTAGGGCTTGATTGTCAATGCTTTGTTCTTCTTTCTCCTTGAGTTTATCCATCAATTCCTTTCTCTTCTCTCTAGATGTGTTCACTTATTCTTTGAGAGATTCAATGAATTTTTCAATAGCATCTAGACTTCTCCTCAGACTACTTTTTCTTTCATAGCTGCATCAAGATCTTCAAGTACCACGGTAAGTTGCTTCTACTAACTGGAGTCCATTGATTCAATCTTTTAGATCTTCCTCAAGTTGTTAGGCTTCTTCCAAGGAACTAAGCTCTAATACCAATTGTTGGAATCAATTAACATTGAGAGGGGGTGAATCAATGTTCTACAGTTCATAAATTTATTAAACTGATTCTTAAACACTGGATGCATATGAATGAAAGTGAAGTGCAAAAACATAAATCAATCAACCACAAAACCATAACACTAGAATTTTTACGTGGAAACCTGGAAAGGGAAAAACCATGGTGGGATTTGAACCCACAATATTATTATAGTTTGATAAGGAACTTATGATAATATTACAAAAAGGAGAATGCACATGCATTTAGGCACACTGCCTAAAGCTAACTGCTCAGATACAAAAGAGGGCTACAACCCCGAAGGACTCACTATTTTACAGACGATTACAATAGTATCTGAATTTTAAAATAGTATCTACTAATGCCAAATAGTAAATTGGTTAAGCTCAAGAGTTATTCTAACACTGTTATGTCTTTCTACTCTGTTATGTTGCTCTGACATATACTGGAGCACTAAAACCTTCAATCACATTCACAAAGATTTGCCCATTTTCTCATGCAGTCTTCTCATACTCATACCATCATCCAAAATGCTTAAATGAATTGGTCTTAGGGTAAGTGCACAAAGATGGTGGTCAAAAAGGGGGGTATAAGTGGACACTTTTTTTCTGAAATCAGGTGAACCTGAACTTGGAGGTAAAATTTGAAAGTCATCCACTCAAGATATGAAGATAATCAAAGAACAAATATTGTAGTACTCTGAATCTAGTTTCCAAACTACTAAACTTTTTCAAAATTGGATAAGATTAAGGGGGTCAAATCCTTCACGCATGAAAAAATGACCTTGATTTTTTCTGAAAAACATAACATAGTGTCTAACGTGTGCATCAAAAAAGTCATAGTTAGATTTAGTATTTTGACAAATCCTTTGTCAGAAAGATAGTTAAGAGTGAGAACTAGAAGATGTGTATTTTTTTGTAATTTTTTGTTGAGTATTTTTTTTTATGATTTTTCCAATCGAGCATATCCTGAAAATTAGGTACCTATTCGTGCGCGAAGCATAAGTTGCACTAAACAAATCGAAAATATACAAAAAAAAAAAATTAAATTGTAAAGAATCAAGTGCACTACAATAATATATAAAGTTTTTTAAATTTGGATAAGTATATCAAAAGTTATTCAAAAAATGGTGCACCTATGTCTATGAGAACTATAGAGACACTAGTAAAAGAAATTCAATAATAATATGTTATTGTTGTTCAAATTGAAAACAAATTATATGGTTAGAAAGCTCAGAAGATGGGTGAAAATATGGTGGCAATTTTAGAAATACCCATTTTATGAAGTGTAAACCTGATGATGACAAAGTCGATAAACCAAGTTGATAAAATAAAACACGTCAAAAATGAGAGAAATGGAGGGAAATCAAACTTCCAATCCGTAGCTTTGTCATCCAGGCCTATTTCCAAGCCTAAACAATCAAAAGCGCGTACGGGGTACTTATGGTGTAAAAAGCGCGTACGAGGTACTTATAGTGTAAGTAGCACGTACGTGCTTGTTTCCCTATAAACAACACGTATGCACTACCTTTACTATAAACAGCGCGTACACGCTATTGTATAATATGATATTCTATGTATAATGTGTGTATATATATATAATATATGTAATATATAATATGTGTATAATATGACATTGTATATATAATATGTTTATATACATATAATATATGTGTATATCTAATATATTAAACATATATATACACATGTAAGTGTATTGTCTCTCCCTCTCAAAAGCATACAAGGTCTATCTCTCTCTCTCTCTCTCTCTCTCTCCCCCTTCCTCCATACCCCATCCCTCTTTCTCTTCTTCTCTCCCTCCATACCCCAGTGCAACTGTGTTTGCACTTCTATAGAAGTAAGTGAATTTATTTCTTGTCTACAACTTCCTCTTTGATTTTTATCATGTATCCTCTCCTAAAAAAATTGACTGATGGATTTTTGTGTGTATATTGAATAGGAGGAATAGGGTTTGAAATTGAACCACAGGTGTATTACCGTGACAAACAAGGAAACCTGTAGCAATATTCTTCTGGAATGTGTTTTTAATGAGCAGAGCAGATGTGGAAAATAGTGTCAACAAAGCAACATGATGAGTCAGAGTACCTGCAATATGTTTTTCAGAAGAAAACAATAGGTAGGAAGAGAAAGAGGGAGAGTAACACAGATGATGTCATGTAGAATGATAGTGGTGGGTATGCGAGAGTTCCCATGTTGTTACACAATGCCTGTCACCTAAAGAAATTAAAGTTTGTTGTATGCATGGTAGTGGTTGTCTATGATGATCATCACTTGTCAAACATCTTGGAATGGTACATACCCATGAAAGAAATCAAGTGTGTAATTCCTATAGTCACAATCGAGATCAGCCTTATAATCTTGCAAATTTAATAGCATCGTATGTTTTAGAACTTAGGCAGCACTCTTAGGGTTAGGTCAAGCTCTTACACTTGCTTTTTAGTGAAGCCTCGTTGTTTGTTCGCTTGGAGTCTCGTTGTATGATGTTCTATTCATAACTTTAAATTTAATATATCATTTTATAAGCCCACCATATGACCCCTTAGGTGTCATTAGAGGTCGTATTGTTTCCTAAGAGGTCATATGGTATCCTGTGATCCCTTAAGACCCCTCCTCTTTCCCCCCCTACTCTCCCCCCTCTCCCTCTCTCTCTCTCCCTCTCCCTCCCTCTACCTCTCTCCCTCTCTCTACCTTCCCTCCTCTCTCTCTCTCTCTCTCTCTCTCTCTCTCTCTCTCTCTCTCTCTCCTCTCTCTCTCTCTCTCTCTCTCTCTCTCCCTTCCTCCATACCCCTTCTTCTCTCCCACCCCCCTCTTCTCTCTCTCTCTCCCTCCCTCTACCTCTCTCCCTCTCTCTACCTTCCCTCCCCCCTCTTTTCTCCCTCTCTCCCTCCCTCTCCCTCTTCCTTCCCCCCCTCTTCTCTCCCTCTCTCCCTCTCTCTCCCTCTCCCCTCCTCTCCCCTCTCCCTCCCTCTCCCTGCCTTCCCCCCTCTTCTCTCCCTCTCTCCCTCTCTCTCCTTCCCTCTCTCCCTCTCCCTTCCTCCATACCCCCTCTCTCTCTCTCTCTCTCTCTCTCTCTCTCTCTCTCTCTCTCTCTCTCTCTCTCTCTCTCTCTCTCTCTCTCCCTCCCTCCCTCTCGCTCCATACCCCTTCTTCTCTCCCACCCTCTCTCCCTCTCTCTAACTTCCCTCCCTCTCCCCTCTCCCTCCCTCTCCCTCCCTTCCCCCCTCTTCTCTCTCTCTCTCTCTCTCTCTCTCTCTCTCTCTCTCTCTCTCTCTCTCTCTCTCTCTCCCTCTCTCCCTCTCCCTCTCCCTCTCCCTCTCCCTCCTTCCCTCTCTCCCTGTCTCCCTCTCCCTTCCTCCATACCCCCTTCTTCTCTCCCACCCCCTTCTTTTCTCTCTCTCTCTCTCTCTCTCTCTCTCTCTCTCTCTCTCTCTCTCTCTCTCTCTCTCTCTCTCTCTCTCTCTCCTTCCCTCTCTCCCTCTCTCTCTCCCTCTCCTCTCTCTCCCTTCCCCCCTCCCTCTCTCCCTCTCTCTCTCCCTCTCCTCTCTCTCCCTTCCCCCCCTCTTCTCTCCCTCTCCCTCTCCCTTCCTCCATACCCCTTCTTCTCTCCCACCCCTCTCTTCTCTCTCTCTCTCTCTATCTCTCTCCCTCCCTCTACCTCTCTCAAGAGCGCATACGAGGTACTGAAACTATTAGTTCCCTGCCCTGTCATAACTTTTTAAAGGCTTAGTAGCGCGTACGGGGTACTATTCCCATTATTCATTACCTTGTGGTAACATTTTTAGGCTTAGTAGCATGTACGCACTACTTATCAGCCCAGAATGGGAAAAAAGAATACAGTTGGGTTTGCCAACATTTTATGGTCTAACAGCACCTACGCGGTTATTAATGCAGAGCGTACGTAGTTTATAGACATAGTTTTAGTTGCCCAAGAGCCTCAACGGCCTCAAAAGAAGTTTTTGAGGTCGTTGAAGGCCCCACTGGAACTATGTCTGCACTTCTATCACTGTTGTATACATAAAAGTAAGTGAATTTTTTGTTTTTGCATGATTTCAAATGATTGAATTGTTGTTTTTTATTAGTTTTTTTGTTTTTGCATGGTTTCAAATGATTGAATTGTGATTGTTTAATAGTTTGATTCCAAAAAATAGTGATAAGATGCATATTTATGGTTATTTATTTATTTTTGAACTTTTCTTTACATATATATGTAATATGATTCTATTTAGGTCAATCGATATCAACCATGGGAAAGAACAAGCGAGGAACGATGGAACAATGAGAGGCTCAAAAGGAAAGACAAAGGCAGTGTATGAAGAAATTGTGTGACATAAGAACAATGGGAGAAAAAGGTATGTCATCCTCAACATCTCAATTCGATTTACCAAACGAATATAATGCACCTAATGCAATTGAAGAAGAAACATTTGATAATTTACCATTTGAACCTAATGCAATTGAAGAAGAAACATTTGATAATTTACCGTTTGAACCTAATGCAATTGAAGAAGATACCGCATTGAATAATCAATTAAATGATGAATATGTTACACCTTCTCTACTTGATGAATTGAATGTACATAATTCACCGATGTTAACACCTCCTAGAATCATTCGTAGGAAACCAAAGTATCTAATTGACATTGATGAGAATATATTGAAGTCAATGCCCAATAAAATGAATGAACAAACTTGTAGGAGAATGGTTAAAAGAATATGGCAAAACTATTTTAAAAACTTAAATCAAACCGCAAGATGTCAATTAATTGTTCAAATGATTAAAAATTTGAATTTTAGAGAGACAATAAAAATTCTAGGCCTAAGATCATCTGAAAGTAACAGTGAAAGAACTATTGTCAGAAATCTATTTGATGCATATCAATCTATTGGTTCAAAATCACGTAGTAAAGATTCTAATGCTACTCAACATGTCATTACATCAACCATAATGAGCAAGAAAATAAAAAAAGATCGTTTGATAAGCAAAACAAGTAAGTCATTAAACATTAGTAGAACAACATTAAGTAAAGCATTAAAGAGGCGAGAACAAATAGAGGAACCTAACAATAATTCTCTTTGGGCATTCTCGGGTAGACTACCACACAAAAACAAGGTTGTTGTAAATGCACTAAAAACATTAATTGAAATTTTTTGGCATGACAACACAAGAGTATCACCCAACCAAAGAGATGTTGTTAGAAGATGAATGGGGTCTAAAAATCATGAGCCACATGTGAAACACTATTTGGATATGACTCAAACTAAATTTTATGAAAGATTCCTTCAAAAGTTTTCTCAAATAAAAATTTCTCAAAGATTTTTTGAAATGGCAAAACCTTTTTATATTAAGATTAATCATGTACACACCACGTGTTGTTGTAGGATGCATATTGAATTTTCCATGCATTATGATGTTTTTTCGTCATATTTGTTCTACTTTGCACACTAGCGATGTTTTGCAGGAATGTAATATACAAGAACCTCCTAAGTCGGCAAGAGAATTTATTTCAAGTGTGCTATGTAATAGACATGATGGTTGCATTTATTATAAGATGCCTTGTTTGGAAGGTTCTTGTGCTCTATGTGGTGGTTTGCAACATTTACCAAGATGAATACATTTGGAGAGCACACATGAAATTGGTATGAAACTAGTTTCTTTCGGAAAATACAAGACAGTCACATATGGAGTTAAAGATGGAAAATATTTGAAGAGATGTGAGCTAGCGTAAACCTACCCACCTGGATGCGCTCGCGATGTTGGTTTGTGCACATGATGAACAGAATCAATTCTAGCCAATCTTGCAACTTTTCCTTGCAAGTAACTGACGGTGTTTGGAGCAGGCAAAAAAATGTTACTAATTGAAAATGGCTCCGAGTCATCAAAAATTGAGATAAGACATTGTAGAGGAGCCTCACACGACCCCACAAGATCAAACAAATCGATCGTATGTGTCATGGATTGGAAGAAACAGTCCGTCAAATTTTGACAATTTTTTGGACTCGAGGCATTTGAGAGATTGCACCGCTAGGGTATGACTCTCGATGTTCTGGTGCTTTGGGATGCACGACAAGGGAATTCCTAGCATAAAACTACCCACCCAGATGCCCTCGCGACGTTGATTTGTGCATACGACAAACAGAATCAATTCTAGCCAATCTTACAACTTTTCCTTGCAAGCAACTGACAATTTTTGGAGCAGGCAAAAAAATGCTACTAATTGAAAATGGCTCTGATTTGTCAAAAAATAAGATAGGCAATTGTAGAGGAGTCTCACACGACCCCGCGGGATCAAACAGATCGACCATATGTGTCATGGATTGGAAGAAACAGTCCGTCAAATTTTGACAATTTTTTGGACTCGGGGCACTTAAGAGATCGCACCAATAGGGTATGACTCGATGTTCTGGTGCTTTGGGATGCATGAAAGGGGCATGCCTAGCATAAAATTGCCCACTCGAACGCGCTCGTGACGTCGGTTTGTACATACGACGAATAGAATCAATTCTAGTCAATCTTGCAACTTTTCCTTGCAAGCCACTGACAGTTTTTGGAACAGGCGAAAAAATGCTACTAATTGAAAATGGCTTCGATTCGTCAAAAATTGAGATAGGCCATTGTAGAGGAGCCTCACACGACCCCACGGGATCAAGCAGATCTATCGTATGTGTCGTGGATTGGAAGAAATAGTCCGTCAAATTTTGACAATTTTTTGGACTCAGGGCACTTGAGAGATTGCACCGGTAGGGTATGACTCTCGACATTTTGGTGCTTTGGGATGCACAACAAGGGCATTCCTAGCATAAAATTTCCCACCTGAATGCACTCGCGACGTCGGTTTGTGCATACGACGAATAGAATCAATTCTAGCCAATCTTGCAACTTTTCCTTGCACGCAACTCATGGTTTTTGGAGAAGGCAAAAAAATGCTACTAATTGAAAATGGCTTTGAGTCATCAAAAACCGAGATAGGCCATTGTAGAGGAGCCTCGTGCGACCCCACAGGATCAAACAGATCAACTGTACGTGTCGTGGTTTGGAAGAAACAGTCCGTCAAATTTTGACATTTTTTTGGACTCAGGGCACTTGAGAGATCGCACCGATAGGGTATGACTCTCGACGTTCTGGTGCTTTGGGATGCACGATAGTGGCATGCCTAGTGTAAACCTGCCCACTTGAACGCGCTCGCGATGTCGGTTTGTGCATACGACGAACATAATCAATTCTAGCCAATCTTGCAACTTTTCCTTGCAAGCAACAGATGGTTTTTGGAGCAGGCGAAAAAATGCTACTAATTGAAAATGGCTCTGAGTCGTTGAAAACCAAGATAGGTCATTGTAGAGGAGCCTCACACAACCCTGTGAGATCAAACAAATCAACCGTACATGTTGTGGATTGGAAGAAAGGGTCCGTCAAATTTTGACAATTTTTTGGACTCAGGGCACTTGAGAGATCGCACCGGTAGGGTATGACTCTCAACGTTATGGTGCTTTGGGATGCATGACAGGGACATGCCTAGCGTAAAATTTCCCACTTGAATGCGCTTGCGACGTTGGTTTGTGCATACGATGAACAGAATCAATCCTAGCCAATCTTGCAACTTTTCCTTGCAAGCAATTGACGGTTTTTGGAGCAGGCGAAAAAATGCTACTAATTGAAAATGACTCCAAGTCGTCAAAAACTGATATAGGCCATTATAGAGGAGCCTTACGCGACCCTATGGGATCAAACAGATCTATCGTATGTGTCGTGGATTGGAAGAAATAGTCTATCAAATTTTGACAATTTTTTGGACTCATGGCACTCGAGAGATCGCACCGGTAGGGTATGACTCTCGACATTCTAGTGCTTTGGGATGCATGACAAGGGCATGCCTAGCATAAACCTGTCCACTCGAACATGCTTGCGATGTCGGTTTGTGCATACGACAAATAGAATCAATTCTAGCCAATCTTGCAACTTTTCCTTGCAAGTAATTGACGGTTTTTGGAGCAGGCGAAAAATGCTACTAATTGAAAATGGCTCCGAGTCGTCAAAAACTGAGATAGACCATTGTAGAGGAGCCTCACGCGACCCCATGGGATCAAATGGATCAACAATATGTGTCATGGATTGGAAGAAACAGTCCATCAAATTTTGACAATTTTTTGGACTCATGGCACTTAAGAGATCGCACCAGTAGGGTATGACTCTCGACATTCTGGTGCTTTGGGATGCACGATAGGGGCATGCCTAGCATAAAATTTCCCACCCGGATGTGCTTGTGACGTCGGTTTGTGCACACGACAAACAAAATTTGACCATTGCGAGCGTGAGGGTGCTCTCGCACCAAACACATTGTTGTTTATATTCATATTGTCGATTTTTGTTGTTTATATTCATATTGTTGATGACATATGCAAATATTCATTTAAATTTGTAAAAGGACAACCACAAAATACAATGAATAAAAAATAATGAACTCATTACACATTTATTGGATCGAATATCAATATTTATATATATATAAAAAAAGGCATGTCTGCCAAGTCAATACAAGTATTACAAAAATGTGGCATATGCCATGTCCAAATTGATATACAATAAAAATGTAGAATATATCTACATGTATTGGTCATTCTATGACCAAAACTAACACTATATGATCCTAAACTTGTGGTGGATCATCAAAATCAAGCCTCTTCGGTGCAGTATGCGGCTTTGTAGATGGCTGCAAAACCACAATTCAAAAGCCAAGTTAGAATTCTTTTGTAGAAAATAGTTCACAATTAACAACATAACTATGCATTTAACTTTAATTCCTTTGCAATTGAAATGTAGATTACCTCGTCGATTGATCTAGGATCTAATGTCTTCGCTCTCCTCTCCTTGTCACTCTTAGGAGTTTTCTTGAAGACATACTTAAATGGATCCATGTTATGGCCGTACCACGAAAGAGTCTATTGTAGATTAAATGTACAATTAATACAATTTACTAACATAAATATATCAAAAACACTTTAAAGCTATAATATAGAGAACAATGACGTACCTGTGCCTGAGATGCTTCTCCAATGGACTGAGGATGGCTCACCATCGATGTAGAAACTGTCGCTATTACCTATACAAAAATGTACAAAGATTAAATACAATTAATATAACGATAAGTATTGAAGGTTGAAAATAATTAATTTTACATATCAAACAAAAGTGTACCGGATCCTAAGATGCTTCTCCAGTGCAAGGAGGAGGGTTCGCCATTGACGAAATAGGTATGGATATTTCCTGTATGAAAAAATTATAAGATTATAATATATCACAAGTTCACATGTACATGTGCATATAATCATGAAATCAAGAAAATAAAGTAGAGATACATACCTCCGCCCTCTCTTGATCTGCGGGCGAATAAGGTGCATTCAACATATCCACAAAGCTCAATGGTTGTTGTACATGTAAATAAACAAAAAACACTAATCAATCTACAAACCCCAACTAATACTTGATTTCAACATTTTCAAACAATTGTACAACTAAAAATGTGTTCAATTACCTTCTTCACACGTTTTAGCATCTTCGAGGAATTCTTTTTCTTAGGATGAGCCCTAGACGCGGAGGGGGTACCCTAAAAACACAAAATTAACATGAGATACTAGTACAGATAATAAATTAAACATAATTTTAAAAATCTAAAATGAAATGACTTGCATATACCATCAAAACAATACATAAAAAGAGTTGTACAAAATATGATACTGTATAGCCTTGTAGGCCAAAATCGATCGCTGAGAGCGTGATGTCATCAATCTAGGACATTTCGTCCCCTATCAACACCTACAAACCAGAAATTGGACCAAGCATTAAAGATAGTTAGTATATCTTGTATATTTTTGAATTCAAAGTGTACTATTCTATTTTAACATGTTACAAAATTTATACCTCAGGCATAAAAGTTGTAGCTATGGTAACTGGGGGAGGTGTATGGGATACCGTTGTTGCATCTTGAAATGCATATTATTTGTCTCAATTTAAATCGATGTATAAATGTAAATTCATTTATGTAATTACAAATTTAAAGTCACTGATAAATAAAATGTTATGAATTCAAATCAACACACCTGTGTCTGTGGCTCATGGGCAAACACCATGTCCATCAACTCATCTGTCAGCATGACATCCTCAACCATGTGAGCCTAACATCTACAACCGCAAATCATGCATAGATGATATGAGTATCCATCTACACCGGCTGCATCATCTATCCCCGAGCATATCCCCGAGAAAATGACACACATATGCTCGATGGGCTCTTTGTCGCCCTCTAACGGGTCATCATCCAATACAATAGGGTGTGCTAATGACGTCCCATGTTGGATGATGGCAGCAGTCAATGTTGTGGCCGCCTAAAGAGTCTATAGCTCCATCGACTCTTTCAGCTCTAATGGGACAGCCTGATGCACCTTGGGTTTGGGTGCTAGGGGGCGGCGACTCTTCGTGGCTAATCACCTACGGGCTCCAGGTCTATCTTGGGCAGAGCCACCACCTCTACCATGAAACTCTCTCATGTCAAAATAGTTTGGCCACACATTGAGCACAAACTTACAATATATTTTTCTCAAAAAATATAATGGCACCTCATAATTATTACAAGGTGGATCATCAAAAACCATCCACCACCTCTGCCAAAAAAGATTCTTCATCTGCGCATTGGTACACCAATGTATGGGAAACCTCTTTGCATTAAGAGGTAATGACTGGCCTGTTTTGGGATCAACAAAAAGGGCACATATTTGTTGTTTAGACATATTTTTATTTTTTACTCCATCGTATGATAGCCCATTGGCATAGAATTGATGACACCTATCCCTAAAGCTTCCCCATTTGGTAATTTCTGTGGAAACAACTATGGCACCACTAGCTAATGTTTCTAGGCTAGTGACGAGGGATTAATGATGGTCAAGTTCAGAAGTTTTCAATTTTACAATCAGTCTATTGATTTTAGACGTATTTTGTCCTAACTGATTAATCAATTCTTCATGTGTTTCGGTTGTGCGGTCAAAAGGAGGAATTGGGGGTTGTTCTTGTGTATTTTCAGGATGTGCATTTGGTTGTTCTTGTGGGTTTTCAGGAGGTGCATTTGGTTGTTCTTGTTCTGGATTAGAAGAATTTGGTTTTTGAAACAAAAAATGAAAAAACCTAATCAAAATTAATGAAATTAGATTCAAAATGTAAAACAAATTGCATAAACCATAAAGAAAGACAAAAATAAACAAAAAATAACCTTGATCCATAGCCTAGAGGACAAATCTAGCACCCTATTCATGGTTTAGGTGAGAAAATGGGGAAAAAACGAAGTTAAAAAAGCGATTTACGGGTAAATGAGACCCAGTTTTTTTTTTTAAACTTTTTTACCAGGCACCGCATACGCGGTTTTATTTGGATTATGAGCGCGTACGCGCTCATTTTCCTATAAGAAGAGTAGCACGTATGTGCTCATTTTCCTAAAAGCAGCGCGTACACACTACCTTTTCTAGGCTCGGGAAGAACAAACCTAAGCGCGTATGTGGGAATTTTAAATTTTAAAAATGTGTATGCACTGCTTGTTTTTCCAAGTTTTTTTTGGGTGGTGTCCACTTTTCTGACCACCATCTTTGTGCACACACCCCTTATATATCTGCGTCAATAAAATAAATCAATTCCCATGTCAGCTTCCAAAAAAAACGCATAACACGCAACATGAAATGTGTACCAACAAGTCGGCTCAATTTGTCCACAAATTCATATGTGAACCTAAACAAGATGATAACAAGCTTCACACATGTCGACTCAATCTCCTTGAACTTGAAACCAATCACCAAAATCGTCCCAAAGATTCTGCATCACACATTATATCAAAATGACTCTATTCTACCTGAATTACCAAATACCGAACCTTCAATCTTGCTCATGAATAAACACCAGATACTAGGATTACAAAATAAGTTGCCTCGAACCTCGAATCATCTGCCTCTATTACCACAACCGAAGTTATGCATCCAAAATCAAGATCTACACAATGTACTCATACTCTGTCGGATACTGTATTCCACCTTCCAGACTTATGCCTAATGAATAATACAACTTCCGTTAAATCAAATCTATGTATACCGGATATAATTTCTGAACTGATTTTCCATGAATGACAACTCCTAATCATCTCTCATGCATCAATCTTCACCAGAATAGTGTCTTTTGCCAACATACACATACACATACACATACACATACACATACACATACACATGCATGCATACAATTTGTATATATATAGACTAGATGCCAATCTAAATGTTATTTTGAAAACTCTAGCCTTTCTTAACATATATATTTGTAATAGATATAACCTATATAACTTGTAGACACCTGAAATTGACCATTTATATTTGGTTAATTTATCCCCTATTTTGTCTCTTTCCTCGTCACTTATATTAATTAAATACTATTTTATTGTTTAATTAATATTTTTTATTTTCACATATTATCCTAAGCCCTAATATAAGCTAATTAATGTATTTAGGTATGTATTCCTACCTTAGCCCCTTCTTCTACTAAATTAAATAGATATCTGTATTTATTTACTTTAGGCTTTCCATCACATTTTCCTCCTAATATGAATTAAATAAAAATATTTAATTCACCCATTTTCTATCTCCCATGTCACATTATCCAAATCTACTTGTCTTAATCCTAATTCCTAATATAACCTTAATCTATCCTTAATTATTAGCACATTCCTAATCCTTGATTAAGGGAGGGGTTGAAACTATTCTCTTTATTTCATCACCCACCTAGTAACCTCTCTTGTTAATCTTCCCTAAAGTTTTTTCCAAAAAGTGGTAGACAATGGTGCTTGGGGCAATCTCGTCCTCAACTTTTCACCTCTACAAAAGCTGGTTTTGTGTGTCTCTATTTGCTCTCCCTGAATCTATATTTTTTGTCTCTTGAATTTGTTACCTACACACAGTAGAGGGAAAAATTTTGTTAGGTTGATAGGGGTTTTCCTAGGGAAAACCCTAGGTTTGGAATTAACTTTGTAATTGAATTCAAATTGAAATAAAAAGCATGCCTTAAAAGGTCAAAGGCTAGTTCTAAAATTGGAATGTTGTGTTGGAAATGTTATACCTTCACGAATCTTGCTTTGAAGTCTCATGAAGAAGTTGATGTTTTCATGTAGAGATGTAGAAATGTCTTCATAATAAATTTATCACAAATGTTATCTTGAATGCTTGAAATATGAATACTTGATCTCTCCTTCACAGCCATGATAATGCTTGATTTCTTTCTCACTTGAATTCAAACTTAGAGAGATGTCATTGAGAGGTGTTGGATTGTAGATGGATATTTTAAATGAGGGGTCAAGGCTTTCTCTTATACCTCACCTCATGAAATGTGTTTTAATTTGCGAAGTAGGATGACATAGGAAAGAAATTTGTGCCCACATTTTCTAACCATTGAAGGGTCCAAAATTGGGCTCGTTTAGCCTAGAAAAGGGCACTTGGGTGCCCTTGTCCAACCTATCAAGGTTGAACAAAGGACTAGAAAACAAGGAAGAAAATGAGAATTGCAATTTGATGTTTGTGTGAGTAGAATCAAGCATAATTAGAGCATGAAAGGCCATAACGCTAAAGTGAGCTCTTAGTGAGTATGAAATTGTGTAAGGATATAATTTACGACACTACACTTCTTAATTTAGGATGACTTCCAACAATGATATTAAAATATTAGGATTAGAAAATAAATGGCGAGAACGGATACTCACACACATTTGAGTTTGGGCCAATTTTGGAGGGACTATGGTGCTAGGCACCGTAGTCCACCCGAAATAGGAGCAAATGAGGATGGTTGCAGAGTAGAAGGTTGTAGGACATAGGATTTGGTCACCTCATGAGTATATGGTGATAGTTTGGTTGTGGCAAAGCCATAAATAGGCTTGAAATGAGCTATGAGATGGCACACTAAAGCAAGGCCCCAAAAAGGAGTGTGACATTGTAAAGTGGTTATAATTTACAAAACTACTTTTCTATTTTCACTTTTCAAGTGTGAGTTGTTCATATATGTTTGGGCTAGCTAGATATATAATTTATGGATGATAATTACTACTATAGCCCAAATATGTATGCTAGGTACCAAAAGAGGAAAATGTGTAGATAGTTCCACTAGGATTGTCTTCTTCCTTAACACCTAATTCCTCATCTTCATCTCCTTCTTGGTGCACCTTGGAGCCATCCATTCTTTCTATCAAAGTAAGCATCACATTTTCTACCTTGTCAAGCTTCTTGAGTAGTCATCAACAACATACTTTTAGCATATCAAAGCAAGTGTCATTTTTTCCTATCCTATCTTTAGTTTTAGTCATTTTCAAGTGTATATTGTTGTTGTTTTGTGATTTTCATTCACTTTTTATGATGTTTGGATGATTTTTTATGATTTTTGGATGGTTTTAATGACTATAACACTTGTTTTATATAATTTGGATGTTCTTGGAGTAGTCAAAGGGTTAGAATTCATGATTGGTGGATTTTTAAGGAATATATTATGTATTTCATAGATCACTTTGATTTCAATTTCAATATTTATCTTCTCACTAGCCTCTATTAGCTTGATTGTTTTACAATGAACTCTTCGCGACATTTTGCTTCGTTTGATTCAACCAAAATGTTTTTTCTTGCAACTTCGACATGATAGTCATGGTCTAATTGATAAATATCCTCATGGAAGCCAATGTTTTAGCATAGTGAGGTCCAATAAAATGAAATTTTGATTTCCATGTATCATCAACTATAAAACTATAGTTTGCTAGAACTCAATTAACACTTGTATTCTTGCATTTAGCAAACAAGTGTAACAAATACGATAGGTACACCAATACAAAGCATTTACAAAACTCCTACACTCATGATTCTTATTGTGAAAAAAAATCATAGAGTCAAAGCACCACTAACCCCTAATACTATAAAATAAGTAAGATGAATAATAATGAATGATTATAGCTTTTGTATGCCTCAGTTTATAAAAAATCCACTTGCCCTAACTAAAGCTCATGTTCCTATGCAAAACAAGCTATATCTTAAGGGACACTTTAATAAAATATTCTAAGATTCCAATTTATGCATAGTAATTTAGTTTTCAATTTTAATTTTTTTTTGTTATCTGACTTTAAAGAGTGATCTTTTGTCCCTTTATATTTTATTTTTTTTGGGTAAATATGTATACATTATTATAAATTAATAAATCTAACACATATTCATTAAAAAAAAAATTATAAAAAAATTCTTAAAAAATACAAAACTTTATTTAAAAATAACTACAAGGATGGAAGGATTTTAAAAAGATGCATGTCGTATAGCAAATGCAAAATGATATAAACCTCTCTAAAATTGCCAAAGTGGTGGTTACCACCCACTGAAATTATTCATATATTTGTATGCATATTATTCAATCAACATAATTATTATGTTACTTCAGAGGTCAAATATATTTTAAATGGAAAACAATTAAAAAATGATCAAGAACTCCTTTCCACTTGTAAGGTATTTTGTCGTATTATCTGCAATTAGGTCGACGTCAGATTCATGCAAATCATTATCTTTACGTAACGTTTACCAAAATTCCACTCACTCCATTCTCTGCATCTGCTTATTTATATTCAAACTGTTGAATTATTTATATTCAAACTTTTGAATTATTTATTTTCAAACTAATGAATTATACTGCTTCTGCCGTCAACAATAGTGTGCTCATATATTTTAGAGGTTCCTTTTTCTTTTTGTGTAAAGCTTACCTAATAAAATGAAAGAGCTGGAGACGCTGACATGATAAAACAGCATTATCAGTAAGTGACAAAAAAGGCTGAGTCCCCTTTTTCTAGTAGTAATTATATATATATTATATGAATTTAAAACTAATTATACTGATTTTATGGATTTTGAAAAGTTGATTATATATGTTTAATTTTGAGATATGCAATGTAAGCCATTAATTTTGAGATATGTTTAATGTATTATTTTGATTTGAGGTTTTTTTTTATTTTTAATATGAGTTCATAAAAAATCTGAAAAGTATTTTTATTAATTTATATGAGTCGTCATTTAAACCATGACACTACATGTCGAAGACTATTCATAATTTATTTATTGTATGTATTATTTTTTTAAGTAATTTTTTTTTTTTTTGACTTATGTTTCATATGTTTTCCTCATGTTTCTAGTTAATATGTAGATAACATGTAAATAAACATTTAATATTACATGTTAAGATAAGTTTGTCATCAACATTCATTTTGTTTTGTGATGTATTCTTCTCCATTTTTTATGTGTTTCTTTGTATTTCCATTTATAGATTTTAAGATAATGATACGTCATGAAGTGATCTTACAAACACTTTGGGCCAAAAAATATCATAACAATTGGTATTAGAACTACGATTTGGGTCAACATTTTTGTTTCCACCATAACTTCCAGATTAGTGTAAACTTGGATCTTATTTTTTGAGAGTTTTGAGGTATGTATTAAATAAGCTCTCAAAATAGAATTCAAACTCTGAAAGTAATTTTTCCAAAATTTATTCATATTTTATTTTTTTTCATTAATTTTCTCTAAAGACAACGATTTCAAGAATTTTGTTAAAAAAATATATTTTTGGAAATTTATTCAAATATTAGGTAGGGTTAGTTTTGAAATTTATTGTTAGGCATGAAATATTTTTCTTAATTTACTGGTAGAATTTTGGTCCAAACAAAAACATCAAATTCTTTCTCTCACCAAACACTTTCTTACTTTAAAAATAAACCTTGAAATAAAAACATTTAATTAAAGTCATGTTATCGTTATGATTGGATCACCTTTCTCCACATACAAAAAATATAAGGACATATTTTTATTTCCAACCACCTAAATTTGAGAAAAGAATTTGACAAGGACATGAAACAATGGTACATTTCATAAGGATAAATTGTTTGACCAATTTGCAAAATCCTTAAATTGAAGGTTTTGATCATTTTAAGAACGAATTGTTATTAGAATTTAAGTCCCAAAGAAACCACTAAGATGGGTACAACCTAATTAACCAAATCAAGGGATAGGAGACCCTTTTCGGGGTCAAGAATCATACCTACCAAGAATAAATCTCATACATGTAATGGTAGAAACATAATTTATGGATAAGCCTCATAAAAAAAAAAAATTAAACTTCACAATGAATCAAACTATGCCATGGTTGGCATTACTTTATTATATTTAGAATCAAGACCTTACCAATTGTAGTAATGGAATATGAGTGACATATAAGGGAAAATGTTCAATTGGCAAGAATTTAGTGAAGAACTAGCAACCTTCTATGGACATAAATGCATTGGAATCTATTTTACCCAAATAAGAATATTTAAAATATTTAAGGTTTGTAGTTGAACATTTGAGATTGGCACTTCGATCTCTCAAAGTGACACCTTACCAAAGGCTACAATTGTACACTAATGGGCATAAGGACCAAATTAAACATGAAGTTTGTTTGTTGAAGCCTTATGCGGCTAGGAAATCTATGCAAAAATAATTACTTTTGACAAACAAAACACCACCAAACGTGAAATCATGAGGGTATGTAATGCCCCACCATGGAACCTATGGGACATTTTTTTGAAATAAATAGATTAAACACTTGTAGAATACTGGCACAACTATGTGCATAAGGACAACACATGACATATTGTCAAATTGTGACATCACATAAGAAGAAGATTTGAATCCACAATACCCCCTAACTATGGAGGAATGTTGGGGACATTAATGAAAATCGATGGATTTTAACCTTCCCAAGGCTTCACAAGACTAGGATGAAAAAATCTCCAAGCCTAGGCTTGACAATTAGACAACCCCTTGAGCAAAGGCAAACAAAATGATATTAGAAGATTTCATAATTTTTTAATGACATCATTTGTGGATGTGATATAAATTTCTATAGACTCCCAAGGCCATGGGGAACAACTGCTATTTTTGATATTTCTCTTGCTCCTTTTCTTCATTGGAATGTAACATCATTTTGTCCTAATGGTTGACCCCTAACAAGAAAAGACATTTTGGAATGATAATTTTTTTAGTGATGAACTTCCTAAAGCTAATATTTTTCTAATAAACTATAGGAGGTCCGATTTAATGTCATCTTCCCCAAATGGCTTCCCTAGAGCACCATGAATGTTGTGATAACCTCCCAACTAATTTTGACATGGGTACAAGTGAAAGGGTGGTTCTCATGTACACACACACACATCATTTTACCTCTCTTCACTTTTGATATTGTATGTAAAGCATTCTTACTTTCATATATGAATGTATGTTTACCATTCTTCTATCCTTGTATGTTGTATTAAAATCTATTGCAAGGATTCTTGTGGGTCAATTTATCCCTCTTAGTGATTTCCAAACCTTAGCCTTCATACTATAAACCTCCAAGGACTGGTAGCATAAAATGATGTATAAGTTATTTTAACATTTTCATTATTTCTCTATGTTGTGGTAATTAGGAAGAAACATTTATAATCAAGTGGTGCATCACCATATTGCTCTTTGATGCACCATTTCTTCACTTTACCTTTGTGATTCAATGTAATAGGATTGGTTGTGATGATTCTAATTTTTGGTTGGGCCAACATTTTGTATCTAGGTTAGAAAGGAAGTTGGCCTTCTCTAAAGGTTTTCTCTCATTTGCAAGATCACATCTTGGGATCATTCTCATTGTATTATTGGAATGTTGGTCCGGTTCTAGTAGGGTGCAATTTTACGTGACAACAATACCCTAGCTTGATTCTAGTTAACTCAACACTATTTGGCCATTCCATTAACAAACCTTAATTTGTCAACCTTATATACATCATGACAAAATTTTGGCAACAAATTGGTGATGATTTGGCATGAACTTCACAAATCAAGCATGCTATTTTGAGTTCAAATAAGTTTGAACTCTTTACCATTTTGTTTTTTATGTTTTCCATGATAGTAACACATTATAACATGCATGTGTTATGTCTTCTAGACCAAAAAGTGAAAGGTAAATTTCGAATAAGCTCAACCACTTTTGGGTCCCACATCTTTTTTCATTTATCCTTTATTTTTTATCATAATATATAATATATATTAATATCATTCATAATATTATAAGATAAAACGAGGGCTTCACTTAGTGAACCTGGTTATAGCACACGTGTATTCATGACATACTAAAGAATCCCCCTATTTTCAAAAAAATATTGCTCTAAACTCCTTTTTTGTTACCCCCTCCCAATACACAACCCAAATTAAAAGCCCCCCTATTTTCACCACACGCACACATATATAATAACATAATATAATTAAATATATACTATATAATAATTATTATGTAATACAACGAAATACCAAAAAATAAAAATAATTATTATGAATTCAAGGAAATGGGGATGGTGGTGGAGATGAATGGTGGGGATGAACATTTGGATAGTTGATTTCAAAATAGGGCAATGTTTTTTAATCATGGTGTACGTTTTATTAGCAATACACCTATCACTTGCATTACTATATAGTTTGAGCCTACTTATTATCCATGTTATGATCATACAAATTTACATCACCAACAAAATGATTAAGAAAGAAAATTGGATATACGAAATTTTAATTTCATACTAGCTATTTAGAGAGAAAATAATTTCATACTAGCTATTTGGATATACAAAATAATTATCATGAATTCAAGGAAATGGGTATGGTGGTGGAGATGAATGGTGGGGATGAACATTTGGATAGTTGATTTTAAAATAGGGCAATTTTTTTTAATCATGATGTACATTTTTTTGGCAATACACCTATCACTTGCATTACTATATAGTTTGAGCCTACTTATTATCCATGTTATAATCATACAAATCTACATCACCAACAAAATGATTAAGAGAGAAAATTGGATATACAACATTTTAATTTCATACTAGCTATTTAGCTATGTTTATTCTTCAATATGTAGATGATTAAAATGGAAATGGAAATGAAAATGCAAATATTTTAATGATATGTATGAAATAATAATTGAGACAATATTAATTTTCTTAAATTGTAATATTTTCAAAAAGCCATGAAAGTTGACGTTGAAGTCATTAGCCACTTGCCCACTTTTTGTGATTGGCTCAAGGTGACGTTTTTGCCATTGAGCATTGAAGAATCTATTTATAAGAGTCAAAGATCTTTAACAGACTTTGTTAAATTTCTTCCACCACTACCACTAGCACCATCTCTCCCATATCCATAATAATTAATTATATATATGTGCATACATTTAATTAAGGTTATTTTTATAATTTGTATTAGAGTTATAATTTGAGATTCTTCATTTGTTTAAAAGGTAGAATTTTAGCTTATTTTTATGAGATTTGCTTGTGCATATGATCCTTATCTTGATTTATTTTTAAAATAGCAAATAGCTGTCTTATATAAAGATTACTTTCTCTACTATAATTTTATTTTTAAAATTAGATATCTATCAACATATTCTTCATAAATTTTTAAAAATATAGATATGCTAATATAATATCTTCAAAAGATATCTCCAAGATATGTATGTAACAATCTATTTAAAAAGAAAAGGAAAAAACGTTGTTGAAAGTCCAAAACGGCATGGAAAAGATTTACACAATTTCTTTATTCAAACTATTTAAAGAATATAGATATGCTAATATAATATCTTCAAAAGATATCTCCAAGATACGTATGTAACAATCTATTTAAAAAGAAAAAGAAAAAAACACAATTTCTTTATTCAAACTGTTCAAAAAGCATCAAAACAAATCACTGTCATCTTCACGAGGAAGAGTCCTCCAAGCTGAAACTTCAAATCAAAACTAAAACTAGATGCACTTAACAGACAGCTGTTCAAACAGCCACACATCACAAGGATAATGCAATGACAACTTGTTTAAGATCACGAGTCGCCCGAGATAGATTATCTTTAAGGGACCCGAAGCATCTGGGGAGAGAGGGGTGCTGTATCTGCTTTGGCCGAACAAAATGTTGATCTTTGCTGTTGCAGTGCATTAGTAGGCCAGAGACTACAGCTTGCAGTTGGTGCCAATGGCACTACTGGCAAGTTCTCACAGTTGCACACCTCAATCATGAACCCATCTGGGTCATGAAAGAAAAGCTGGTCTACATAGATACCCATTTCTTCTACAGTGCGCTTAACAAGTTTGATGTTCATCTCTTCAAGTTTTTGCTCAACTTCCTGCATGTCAGTACACTGAAAAACAACAAATGGAAAATCATCAGAAACCTCAGATTTCTTTTTCCTTTGAAAAAATCTTAAAATAATGATACCCAAGTACCTGAAAAGATATGTGATTATCCATGGGATTTATCTCTGTTTTTGTTGGCATTTTCTCAGGCTCCGGGCCCTGCAACAAATGTATTCCAATTCCATAGCTAAAAAGCCTACAGAATAACACACAGAAACATAGTCAGTCACTGCCAGAAACATATTACAAATAAATAAAGGAATAATCATTGATCATCCTTGATAATGGGTCAGGAACGTGACCAATAACAGCTCTTTCTATTCTGAGAAGCTTTTGATTTCTAATCAACTAATAATTAATTAATTATTTAATTCTGTTTCATAGTCTATGATATCAGACTATTTGCTTTTGGGTTTATAGATTGCTCGCAGCATGTAGAGGCATCTAATTGTATTTCGAATACCAGATGTACATAACCTACCTTTTTAGGATTAGAACTTTTAACTTTCTTTCAAGAATACAAATTTACTAGAATCCAGAAATATGAAGCCACTATTCAGAGTGCAGGATGGATCAACTAGACTTGTAGAGATTTAATACACAAACCTTAATTCTTCAAAAAAATCTTCGAGTAAGACAATGGATCTTACCTTTCTTAAAGGTGGGTTAATTCTCACCCGATTGTATCCAAAAATCCTTCTAATTAATTATTAGATAGAGAGGTGGGATTCGTAAGGTTTTACAATATCACTTGTCAAGCCCATACTAAGCAAAAAATTCCCTTTAATTACATACACAGGGATGAGATTATTAAGCTTTACCAATACTACAATCACCTGTAAAAAGTAAACTATACAGTTCCATTATTGGTGATCACCAAATGGCCTTCACCTGCTTAGCACAGTTTGATTTGTTTTACAGCTAAATAATATCTTGGCAAAACAGAGTAGATTCCTTTATGGAAGATCTCCTTAGATGTCCTGAGGATTAATTTGAGTATTTCTCTCATACTACTAAGAATGGGTTTACACAGAAGGGGCTTGGCCCCCTGTTTTGATTTGAGGAACAGTTCCATCCCTGTACAAATATCTGTATATGTATTTTACAAATTTTTAACTGCGGTTGATGACTATTGAAAGCTTCCTCTTCCAATTTTTATATAAACTTCAAATTTTTAATCTCTATTTAAAATTTTCTTGAAAGCAATTTGAAATAAAAACAAAAAAAACAAATAACCCTTTCCTTGAGACCACCGCCTATGACTAAATCCCCCGGGGATTGGAGATCTCCTCCAGATGGGTTGGGCTTTTGCATTAAATAAAAGGAATCCTTGTGTTTACCCAGGGCATATTCTACTTTTTTACTGCTCAGTTCATCATGATCTGCCTATTATTCTATTGTGGAGCATCTACCAAGATGCTTGGGTATTCTGAAAGTAATCCTTATGTAGCCCAGGGCATATTCTACTTTAACACTCCTCAGTTCATCACGATCTGCCAATTATTCTATTGTGGGGCATCTGCCAAGATAAACTATGGGTATTCTAAAAGTGGAAGCAGCAGATCTCCGAATTGGCCAGCTTTTATTTTAATAATTAAAAATCATTTTTTCTTCACAGTGATGCCATCCTAGTATATTAGCATGTCAAATATCATATGTCGTCTACAGATTGCAAACCCCACAAACGAAAACTGACAAATAAACATATTATTTAAAGGTATAGCAATCGGTCTCGATCAGATCTCAAGCACTTGTAATAAAGATTAAGTGGGTTACAGAGTCACTGGAAGGAGGAACAGTAACTCAAAGGTAGTAGTATTTTTAACAGGGTGGAAGGATACCTCTTAATTTTGAGTTCTCGGTAGAAAGGGTTTCAACTATACCAAAACCCTCCATTAAGAAAAAGCAAAACAAAATCAAATCAGAATCAGAAACCCTAAAATAACAACTCTACTGTAAATTCTATCCCCAAATTACAAAACAAGCATAGAGAGAAGGGAAGAGAAGTTCAGATCCCCTCCAGGGAAGAAAGTTGCGGACGAATTTAGGCCCAATGAAGGGTTGTGGAGGCTATCATGTATTGTATCTTAAATTACTCACCATGCTCCATCGAAGCTGAAAGATCCAGGTCTCTTAATTGGAACAAAACCCAATACATTTTCGTAGAAGTCGAGAGAATCCTGAACAGATCTGCAAACAAGAGATATATGGTTTAAAGATACAAGAGGCAGTGCCCCGCCCTTACCTGTAAAACTCTTCATTGTTCTACAACACCAGACGAAGAAGCCAGGTGAAAACTCTCTTAGTCCTCTGTCCAACCAGAAAAGTGAATCCTACTTTCAGGGAAACCTCAGAGGGCCTTTTTATGGAGGAATTCTACCATTAATTTCTGGATTACAGCTCATGGCTCATGTAAACATTACATCACAAAAAAGACACATTACTATATATATAACTTATAAACCGTGGCAACTTGCAAATGCTTCTCTGGACAGCACCATACACTTGGCGACAAGAACTTCGACGTCCACGTCAGATGCCTCGTTCGCAGTCACATTGGCAGAGAATCTTTGGAGGTGGTTATTCCACGTGTCCGTGCAATCTGACGGATTAAAAAGCACGCGTGAATAAAATAATACAGGGTAAGTAATAGGTATTACGGTCGGCGTGTACTGCTGATCAACTGACTGCACTTGCTGCGCTGGCAGATTACCATCCATTCCTTCATTAAATTTTAAATAAATAGGAGCTTATATTTTCATTTTTTTTTTTTATACTGCTTATGATGTGGGCTCCACGCCAATGTGGTGATGTGACTAGATGAGTAAGTGCTCCTCGAAAAGCGCTCCAGCATCTTTGTTTGTTTTGAATAGATTACCTAGGTAGGCCCCACCGTAAAATGACGGTTCTAAATAGTTTGACCACGTTAGGAATTCCCCATTATTTTAAACATTTGCTTGTTGCTTATTTTTGGTGGAAGCGACCTCTATTATTTTTAGTACTATATTACCTAGTTATTTCTAATAAAGAGAAGTTTAGCTATTTATAATAAATAAACCATCCAAAACTTGAATATGTTTTATAAATATTTTTTTGGCTGGATTAAAAGCTTAATTATTTGATGTAATTTCGTTACATTAATTTAATATAGAAAAAAAGTTTAGTTATTTATAATAAATAAACCATCCAGAACTTTAATAGGTTTTACAAGGGTTTGAGCCCATTGTTTTAGCACTTCAGGTTTTATTATTATTTTGGAGGCATGTCTAAAAAAATATTGTTTTTTTGGAGCAACATTGATATTGTCTTTTTAATGTACGGTAGAGAGACATTGATTCTTTTCTTAAGGGCTTATAATTATGGTGTTTTCAAATCACTTTGAAGTGCTTTTATTTTTATGGGATCAGATGTTATTCGTTCGGCGGGGATAAGTGAATGCAAGGGATGTTGATCGTGATAGATGAGATATATATTTTTTTAATTAATATTAATAAGTATTTTACAATGATAAGAGTGTATTAAATATAAAAATCATTTATATGTCAAAATAATAATAAATATAATATTTATAGAATAAGCAATACATGAAATTCATGTCTTTGTGTATATAACAAATAAAACAGTTTTAAAATTAAATAAAATATTTTTTTATTAAATAAAATAAAATATTTTTTAAACAAATAAAATGACTTTAAATTGACATTTTTAGATTTTTTTTACATAAATATATTTAAGATAATATACTAGCAATTATACTTTAATATATTTATGATATTAATAGTTAGACCTACGAAATAAAGAAAGTGAGTTCAATTGAATAGCATAATGTATTGTAAAAGTTAAAAAACCTAAGAAAACACTAGAAATGGTGTCAAATGAAATCATACTTGCAACAACTACTCTTTAGGAATTGCATATTGCTAAAAATGCCATCTAATTTCATAAAATTCTTTCCCTTTTTGTCAATATTTTCTTTCCATTTTCTTCTCAAAAATTTGATCGCACACATTATTATTAATACTATTAATACAAATTTAAGATTGCTTAAAAATAAATAGAAAAATTAAAATATTTATGAAACCACCAATTCGAGAAACAATATCTTTTAAATAAATTGAATAGTGATTACTAGCCAAAATAAGCTAGCTAGTCACATCAAATCAAATCAAATCAAATTTCCCTACATTTTTTTATAATTTTGACCAATCAAATCAAATTTGATGAAGAAGAGGATAGACTTTGGTAGCCAAAATAAGATATTATATAAAACAAGAATAAATTGACAAGAAGAAATTAAAGTTATTTATTCTTTAATTTTGTAAAATTAATTCTAACAATATGCAGTTATTTGACTAATATCTTCTTTATCCAAGCGACATTAATATGTTTTGAAAATTAAATAAAATTGTTTATAAACATTAATTTAATAGTCAAAGATTAATTTTGACCAATAAAATAAAGAAATATTTATATTTTGACCAGATTCAAAATTACTATTGCACAAAATTACCATTCCTTCATAAATAATAATAAATAAATATAGACTTACATTTTCGTGTTTGTTTTATACTTTGTTTATGATGCGGGCTCCACACCTACGTGGCGATGTAACCAGGGAAGTAGGTGTCCCTAGGAAATCGTGCCCAAATCTTTGTTTACTTTGAATAGGGAATAGTAAATAGACTAGGTAGGTAGGTCACTCATGAAATGTTTTAATCACTTCAGGAATTCTCCATTATTTAAAGCGTTTGGTTGTTTTTTGTTTTTTTTCTCACCGGTAAAAAAAATCTTTAAAATGTTTAATAAGAAAAACAATGTTTATGGGGGTTTTAGTATATTTTTTTAGAAGTGTAAAACAATACAATGTCTTTTTCACCGACTTTCAACATTCAATCTTTTTTTATGGATGGCACAGAGAAATTATTTTACTAGCAATTGCATTCTTGGTGTGCAATGGGTACGCCGAAGAGGTTTTGAAGGTTAATTAGAAAAAAAAAAAAATCTATTTTTTGTCTACATGTGTATAGTACATGAAGTCAATTAATAGATTCTATAACAAATGATTTTATTTTGCAACAAAGGTATTAATCAAAAAGCTTCAAATCAACTATGCATACACTTATAGGGTCAAGCTCCATTACGAATAGGCTGATGTTATGTTTGCAACATAGATAGAGAAGCAGAGAGAAGGAGAAGTAGAGTTGGGAAGAGTGAAAGGATTGAAATGGAGGAGAAGGGGAGAGATAGAGATGAAAAAGATAAATATATAGAGATAAAGAGGGAGGGAGAGATAAAAATAGATGGAGATATAGAGAGAGGTATATAAGAGATAAAGATGCAGAGTGATAGGGAGATAGAGATATATAGAAGAAGCAAGAGATATAAAGGAAATGGGAGAGGGAGAGATAGAGAGAAACATATGGTGAGATGGGAGAGAGATGGGTAGAGGAGAGGGAAAGAAGGGGAGATAGATCAATATAGAGAGAGAGGGAGAGGATCAATATAGAGAGAGGGAGAGGGAGAGAGGGATAGATAGATAGATAGATAGAGAGAGAGAGAGAGAGAGAGAGAGAGAGAGAGAGAGAGAGAGAGGGGGGGGGGGGGAAGGGGGGAGATACATAGAGAAATAGAGATAAATATATAGATTAGGAGAGATGAAGTTGTTGGGATTAAGGTGCCTCAACCTTAGGAGTCCCAAGTGTAATTTTAATTAATTATTTAATTGGTCCTACATGTTGATTTTAATTAATTTAATGTTATAATATAAATTTCCAAAGTGCAAGCAACAAGTGTTTGAGGAGGAAGCGGAATTGTGACACTTGTCACAAGCTAGGAACTTTGAGAAGAAATTTTCTTTGGAGCTCTTCAAATCTCTGCTCTTGCGACAAGTGGTTGTGTAGTTTGTTTTCCTTTTCTTGTGCACGTTTTTGGAAAGAGTTTCAACGGGACCAAATCTTCCACATGGATAGACTTGGAGCAAAATATAAAGTTCTTTTTTTTGGCAGAAAGGCTAGATTTTCTTGGACACCTTGCATTTGTGGAATAAATAATATTTGTATTAAATATTATTTATGAAAGAGTTGTGCAAAAAGGAAGTTTCTAGAAATATGTTATAGATACATTGAATGTGGATGCTTTTGAGAAGTCGCTCCCTTTTGCATTGTCAACTCTATAAATACAATGTGTTGTAGAAGAGAAGTAGAGTGAAGTGTTTTTTAAAGACGTCGTTATGCTGCTAGAATCATTCTAGAATTAGATATCATAGTTGAAGACACCTACAAGAGCATATACGCTACATATTGTTTGTAATAGCTTTTTACTATAATACAATTGATCTATGCTTTGGTGTGGTGGGTTTTTCCCAAAAGGGTTTTCCCACGTTAAATCTTCTATGTCATGTGTTTATGTTAAATCTGAAATTTATTTGTGTGCGTTTTTCCTTTATCTGTAATGTTGTTTAGGGGTTTGCAAAGAAATTTGCATTCACTCTCCTTGGGGGTTTGCATTAGGAAGGTTGTTTTCGCTCCTCTGCTTTCCTTTCATAACTTAGTGCGAGAGAGAGGGAGAGGGGGGGGGGGGGAGTGATATCGATAGAGGGAGATATAGATAGATGGAGAGGGATAGAGAGAGGTAAATAGAGCTAGAGAGATATGGATAGAAATAGATAGAGAGGAGTGATAGGGAGATAGAGATATAGAACAAGATAGATAGATTTCATAAGAGAGAGGTAGATATAATGAGATATAGGTATAAAGGAGGAGGTGGAGATAGCGAGATAGAGATGTGGGGGCATGAGTGTGAGAGAAAGAAGGTGACACAGACAAGTAATATAGAGGCATAGAGAGAGGGAGAGAGATACAAAACTTTAGAGAGATAAAAAAATACAAAAACAGATAGGAAACGAGAAACAAAGATTGTATTTATATTAGTAAGAGAGAAAAATGAAGAAAAGATATATAAATAGAAAGAGAGAGATATGAGAGAGTAGAGAGATATAGAAAGAGGGAGTGTTAGTTAGAGAGGGAGAGATAGGGATAAAAAGAAGACATAGATAGATAGTTATAAGTTGGAAGAAAACAATAAAAATATATATTTAAATATATTTACTATTTATTTATAATATTAAATTATAATTATATTTATTATATATTTTATGCATTATCTTATATTAAATTTGTATTATATATTCACATTATATAAGTATGCACATATAAACATATTTTTAAAATGAGATAATAAAATTATATATTTTAAATAATACAATTTTATCTATATTAAATATTATATTTATAACATGTAAAATAATAAATATAATTTAGAAATAATTATTAATTATATATTGATATTTTTCAATGTTATTTAATTTTAAATTTTTATTAACTTCCATACTATGATACACAATAAATATAGCATATAAATAATAAACTATATATTTTTTAAAAAATTATTTTGATATTTATTATATTATAATATTAATATGTAAATAATAGATTGTTTAATAAATTATATACTTTATAGATATTATTTTTTAATATAAATAAAATATAAAAATATTTTTATACTATGTAATATATAATATAAATACAACTATAATACTATTTTGAAACAAATTTAGTCATTCATATTATATAAAAAATAATATATACTAATAATTTAATTATCTACATCAAATATTATATTTAATATAGTTTTTATATAGCACACATCAAAATATTAAAAAAAAAAAAAGAGTTCTTGTGGTAAAATTAAGCATTAAAGCTAAAATTTGAATTTTTTATATTAAACGTGAGAAGTAAAATCAAATTTTAAAAAGTTAAAAAAGCAAAATGAAACTTTTCAAAAAGATGAAAAATTGATTTTGATTATGTAATTTTTTTATAATCTTTAAGATCATGCAAGTTTCATGTTTTTAATGTAAAATATTAGTGAAATTGTTTTAAAACAATTGATCAATATTTTAAAGAAATTTAAATTAAAATATTAATATTTTTAAAAATTTAATAATAATAAAAATTAATGGTATCCAAATTAATTTGTTTTATATATTATTAATTTTTTTAATCAAGGATCAAATTTTAATATTAAATTTCACCTTTCATTGAAAAAAAAAATGAAATTATTTAATATGTTTTCTTTCTTATCAAAATTATTTTATAAATTAAAAATTTGTCTTCAAAATTGATTTTAATTGTATTATTGTGTAAAAAAATTATTTTTGATAAAAATATAATATAAAATAGAAAACAAAATAAAAATAAAAATAAATGTATGCAAATATATTTTACTAAAGACTCGTTTATGGGTTCCCTAGGGTTAATCCTTTGTGTAATGTTCCTGAAACTGATGAAGTGAGCTAGTCAAAACCTGAGAGGGGTTGGGTGAAGATTAACTTTGACGGGGCTTCAAGGGGGAACCCAGGCACCTCAGGTGTGGGGTGTGTGGCCTGTGATGATGAGGGGAAGATTCTCTTCACAAGTGCTAAAAGATTACAGGATGGAACTAATAATGAAGCTGAGGTTCAAGCAGCGTTGTTAGCTACTAACTTGGCAGTGAATATGAAGGCTTTGAAAGTCCACTTGGAGGGGGATTCCCAAGTGGTGATTAATGCTCTTATGAAAGGTGACACCTTGTGCTGGAAATTGAATAAGTTCATAACTATTATCTGTGCAAAATTAAAACCTTTCCAAGACTTTTGTATTTCCCATGTAAAACAAAGTGGAAATTCCCTTGCTGATGGTCTGTCCAACGTGACGTCTGAGCTCCCCAAAGGTGAGGTGAAGTGGTGGGATAGTAATGATAGCAATGTGCGATAGAGTTAAGATGGTCTGCCAAGTACAGTACTTCTGCAAAATTGATATGTGCGACTTGCGGCCTACTTTTTATCCAAGGAGTTGATTCTGGATCGTGTTCTATGGCCAATTAATGTCGAATGTTTTTTGAAATGGCAACGGTTGTGGTGCGTGCCTTCTTAATTGCTAAAATTGGTATTTTCGCTCATTCAATATGATTGTTAAGAGTGTTTGGTGGGGAAGATTATGGTTTTTTGCAGAGCTTAACGGTTTGGAGAGGCCTCCAGCATGGAAGCTAATTTTACCCTAAAATCTTCTAAGTTGATGCCTACTTTCTGGGGTCCTGTTCCTACAAAGAGGCTCAAGAATATGTTTTTGGCGAGAGACCCCCTATTTTTGAAAGCAGTTCAATTGGTTCTTGGCAAGGAGGTGGTGGTAATTGGCGATAGATATCGTTCAAGGGTTGATATCTATTCTCTCATCATGGCTTGGGGACTAGACTTGGGTTACTCAAGCGAGGAGGTTAGGAAGGTGATGAGGATGATTGTTTTGGGTGCATATCTTCTAAACATGGAGTCTCTACTGGAGTGGGTTATTCTAGGTTGGGGTTTCAATGTCTCTGAAGGCATTCCAGAGGAAAATGTAGAGCTTCGGGCTAGACACTCGAAAATTCCTTTTTTGTGACGCTGTGAGGAGGTCAAAGCCAAGTTCCGAGATGATGCAAGGCGAGGATGGGAAGGTCTGGTAATCCATGTTCAGATAATGGAGTTGGAAGAAATTATCAGACAAGCGAGAGAGGAATCTAGGATGGTGGACAAGGTGCGGAGAAGGCGATCGATTACCAAGCGTCTTTTAGCGAAGTTAGCAAAACAAATCGAGGAGGGCAGTGTGGTTGGTAGTTTGAACGGGTTGGGGGATGTTCCAAGTTCACAAAATGTTGTTGAATGAAGACTAATGAATCATGGCGAATAATGGTACCTCTCGGTACAATATCTTTTGTTTTAAATTTAGTTATCCCGTGTTTTATTTGTCAAACAATTTATGCCATTTTGGCACGATGTAATTGGACTTCTTTTTTATAGTGGGGGTGGGGGAGGGTTTTTGGGTTTTTGTTTGATGAACAACATGATTTTGATATGGTGGTTTGGTGTACAGAAGGTGGTATTTTGGGTGGATGACGGTTTATCATGTATTGTCTTAGTTATCTTAATAAAATCATAAAATTACCAATATATATATATATATATATATATATATATATATATATATATATTACTAAAAAAATTAAATTATTCACTACTTTTTATTCAATTATCTGTAATATTCTATAATAATTTAAAATTTATCTTTCAATTTAATTTTAATATATAATTTATAAAAAATAATAATTTAAATTAATAATATAATTTTTAAATTTAAAATTTAATTTCAAAATCTAAATGTTGATATAAATAATAATTAATTAAATTAAATTAAAATTAAAATAAATTAAATTAAAATATATCCAAATATAAATATTAATAAAAATAAACAAAATTCTAAACATTAATTTTATTGAATTGATAAGTAAATAAATATGTAAAATTAATTTTAAAGATAATAATAAGTTAAAAGAATTACATAAAAAATGAAACAATCAAATCATACATGAAACCAAGTAAATATTATAATTACAAAATTAAAAAACTATTCAACTTGTTAGTTAAGGTGTTCTCAACTTTGATTTGACTTTATTTATTGGATAATTTTTTTTGCCTTTGCTCATTTGCCACTGCTCAGAGTATGGTAGGTTACATATGGCTTCTTGTTCATACATTTTATTTTGAAAGGACAGCTGGGTTTCATTTATTTTTTTCAGTTTTTGAATGAATGAATGAATGATTTTACTAACGTCCCCGAGACCGATCAGTCTATGGGACCAAGAAATCACAGCTTAGGATAACTTCATAATCTTTTCCATGTCAGATCTCCTACTTTGAATCTTGACCAAAAAACTAGCAGTCTGATTGATCTTATCCTCGCCAAATAAATGCCAAATAAATGATGTTTGTTATCACTTTTCAAGATGAACTCGTATTGAGCATAAATATATGTTAGACAGTTCAAATAATCAGAAGACAATTGAGAGGGGGGGTGAATCAATTGTCACAGATTATTGAAACCATTAGCAATTTAAACTTTAATATCAGAACCTAAAACATTAATATCGAAATAGCAGTTAAACCAATTAAGTATAAACAATAATCACATAATAAAAGACATCCACATAACACCAAAATTTCTATGTGGAAAACTCGGTAAAGGAAAAAACCACGGTGGGAAGCCTACCCATAGTCATATAATACTTTTGCAATAAGTATGTGAATTACAATTGAGGGGCTTGCACTTGCAGGAAGGCCAACAGCCTAGAGCGTACTACTCATTACAAAAGGAGCCTCACTGACTACATAGAAATCCAAACTACAATCCAGAGAAGTATTGAACTGCAAAAGATAGCATCTCCTATGCCTGAGTACAGTTCTAGTTAAGCTCAATATCGAAGGACTAAATCCTCTTACATAAACCCAATTCAATCTCCAATGATCAACCAATTCCTCTACCTGAATGATATTATATTATTCGCACATTATATTCCCTAACCATGACCTCTAACCATAACCATGATGATCTATAATGAGATCTTACATCTATATATATAAACCCTCAACCATAAACAATCAGGTCGGCCACCAGACAATAAACCAATTACATAATTACAAACCATGTTGGCCTAAGACCAAACAAATAATATCCAACACATAAGACATCTCGGAAATACATTGATAGGTTCAATCCACACGTTACATTAAAGTCAGTCCATAACCTAGATCAACTGGGACCTAGTACAGGTCCACATGCTTCAGCAATGATCTCCATCGGCCAAGTCTTGAACATGATCACTAATAGCATCCTGAAACTCCACGAGAAGCTACACGAACACCACTAATGCAATTCATCAAAGATCTCCACCAAAATCTCTATCGGTGAAACCCTTGTCGGAACTAGAAACCAAGCTTCTAAGCAAGCAGGATAGAATTCGATCACCAGACCAAAACCAATAGACCAAATATGAGCATGAGTATCATGAACAAGCCAATTGCATCATCATACTATATCGGAGTCTACCAGATCATGTCAGATCCAAGTCAACCAGAAACCACTCAATTTACTAGAACTAGAAGGGTTTCAGTAAAGCATCCAAACAACTAGTGTTGGCATCAATGACAAAACATCAATGCAACACATAATCAATTCCACCAAATGGCCAACAATCTCCCCCTTTAGCATTGATGGCAACACTAGATGTGAAAAACATCTAAGTACCAAGAAATGCCAAACAAGTCTCCCCCAACGGAAGACAACCAACAATCTCCCGCATACAACTTTGAATATTAATATCTCTCCCCCTTGTGAAAAATATCTCTGTAAAGCTCCGAATTTCTCTTTCTTTCTCTTTTTCTTTTTCACTTTCTTTTTTATTTTTCACATCAATATCACTCCCCCTTTGACATCAATGCCATAAATATGACAGAAATATCAAAGCAAAAGCATAAACAACTGAATCACAAAGCTGACTACTCCCCCTGAGCAGTAGCATCCCACATTAGTGCCAGAATGAATAGTATCTCTGATAGTGCATGCCAGACTGATGCCAACCCGCATCAACCAAGTCTCTATCAGAGGGACAGAAACTCCTAATCTGTCTCTCAGGTACTCAAATGATTCCTTGGGCAAAGGTTTAGTGAAAATATCTGCAAACTGCTCTTTAGTGTTCACATAAACTAGTCTAACTTCATTTTCTTCCACCTTTTCCTTCAAAAAGTTATACTTGATAGATACGTGTTGTGTTTTAGAATGAAATACCGGATTCTTTGATATATCAATAGTAGGAGAATTATCACAGTGAATAACTACCTGTGTGGGGGAAAAAGTGACACTAAGCAAACATGCCCTAATCTCACTTTCAATCACACATTTGTGGAATACGAAAGAGCCTAGAGGTATCACACAATTGGCTACTTCTTTTTGTGGAAGAGAGAGCCACGAGCTACCTATTAGGATTTCTATTCCTTTGTTGTAATTGAAAGATAAAATGATGCAAGTTCAATTCCCAACCCCAAAGTGCAAGTATGAACTAATAACAAGATTGCAGAATTGAACTTAAACTATGGAAAGCTATAAACACAAGAATAAGACAAGAATGAAAATGCGTACCCGGAGTCAAAATCTGAGTGAAAATGTTCGGGATGGGGGCGTGGGCGCCACTGTCCTGATTTTGCCCCTAAAACTGCTCCTGAAACTGTTGTTTTGCAACCTGAAAAGCTGTCAAAAATGCTGAAAATTGCTGTCTGACAGAAGGACCAGGACGCCCAGCGCCCCTGTCCCAGGAACCAGGGCGCCCAACGCCCCTGTCTTGGCAGGACCAGGGCACCCCATGCCCCTGTCCTGGTCTTTTTCTCTGAAATTTGGTGTGAAGTTCAGTCTCAACCTGCTTCTCCCAGATCTGCAACTTGCGGCGTTGTCCGAATCCCGAAACCTGCACTTATATCTGAAAAGGTGTTTTGGGCGGCTATATAGGGTTTTGCCTTAGTCAAACCCCCGCTTTGGTGATTTCCACCTCCACGAATAGCCAAGTTGTATTGTAAAAGTAGTGTGTGCAGACCTTGTGTGTGTGCAAGATCCTAAAATGCAAGTAAGCAAACTAGAGCAACCTAGAAAGTAAACCCTAATTGCTTGCAAATGATAATGTAAATGCTCCAAATCAAGATGTAAAGAGATCTAAAGCATGAATACAAGTGATATAATGAGGCTTATGCAAAGACATGAAAACAACATGAAATCATACCCAACCCCAAGGGAGGGGTACAAGCCAATCTTCAGTCGGTGATCCCTTATTGCTCTTCAATGCCTTCAAAGCCCTAAATGGATGAATGAAATTGATAGATGCTTGATGGATGGATGTTGGATGTTGTTGAAGTCTTCAAAGATCTGCCCTTTCGCTGCATAGAAAGCCTTTGAAACCAAAATTCCTGGATCCTTTCAAATGAAGAAAGAGAGCTCTTATATATGAAACCCTAGGTCTTAATTTTTGGCCGACCTAGAGATTGAATCTCCCGCCAATTTCTTGGGGTTAAGCTTTATTTTATGATTGGATCGTGCTCCTAAAATTTCGGGAAAAATGTCCGGGACCATGTGCACGCCGGGCGCCATGGTCCCGACAACTTTTCACCAAATTTTTAGGGCCGTCGGATATGATGATTTTAGAGAGAATCCCGAAGTTACAGGTGATTTCAAGATGTTTTGACCCCCGAAATCAAGCCCCCAAGTTCAAAATAGGACCTAATTAGGGTTTTTGATTAAATGATGTATTAGAGGAATAAAATGAAAGGGGCACACTTTAATGAAAAGGGCCCAACTTTATGATATGGGAGATGATAAAATAGAACCTTAGACCTAATTAATTTAATTAATTAAGTGCTAAAGGGGAAATGCAATGCAAAATGCAAAATGCGCCAAGGCGGGTGCTAAACTAGGTGTGAAATTGTACCACCCTAGCAAGTGCGTACAATTTACGATGCTACATTTAGCCCCCACTTTAGCGGTCATATGAACACTACGTGCATATGCAAGCTAAAGTACAAAAAAGTAAACATTATTTGAAAAAGGATATATCATAAGTCTGTCGAACGAAGCCCCCAGCGGTATCTGCAGTACACAGTTAGGAACCACACCCTACAAAACACACGTTAGATCACAAAATCACCTAATGCTTACTAAGGAAGGTGATGAAAATTCGAGGGTAGCTATATGCCCCCCCTGTTTCGGCTTGCTAATTTTAGTGAGTTGAAATAGGGTATCATGTTTACCACTTTGAATTGTTAAAGAATATTGATGACAAATGCTCACAAGAAGATTTGATATGACATCAAAAACTAATGGAGAATCATTTGGTAAGAAAGAGGACTAAATCTCAATTCCAACACAACAAAGAGTGTGAGGATTTGAGAGTTCTCTAACACAAGATGAAGGATGTAAATGGAAACAAAATGCAAAGAGAAGAAAAGAAAGGAAAAAAGCATGAATACACACATTGGTGATCCATGAGAAGAATAGTGAAAGAGAAAACATGGACTTCTCGCCCCTAGATCTTGTCTAGGTGATCCATGGGAAAAAGGACATGGATAACTAGCCCCTAGAGTCTGTCTAGGTGATCCATGTAAGGGAGGAGAGTGAGAAAGTCTAGCCTTATGCCGCTAGTTCCACTCAACCTCGTGCATGTGTGTGTAAGTGAGGTTAGAAGCACCTCATAGGAGTCTATGCCCGAGTATGCTACAACCTTTATATGTATAGTACAAAAGCGTGACATCTCGCTCTAAGAGTCTGTGCTCTGGTTTCGAGAATAATCACCTTGCATAAAAGAAAAATGGAGACATCTCGCTCTAAGAGTCTGTGCTCTGGTTTCGAGAATGACCCATTGCTCAAAAAGTGTAATGTTTATGTCATAAGCAAAGTAGAACAAGGGTACCTGCCTTCATCACAAAAGAAGATACCCCAAAAATGCAACAATGTCATAGATCCAAGCAAGAGATTTTTGCACTCTTTAAGCAAGGATAAGATAGTTGAAAAGGGATATTTGTAGTATGTGTAAAGGAGATCCTTAGAGGAGAAGAGATCTTTGTACAAAAGACACCTATCCCCGAGAGGAATTGTGTTAGACAAATATAACATCTTCTAGAATAAGACAAAGAAGAGAATAAGAATGCAATACTTCCTTCTTTTGTGAGTTGAAAGTGATTCTTAATAAAGGATGATGCTCTTTTTAACCCAATTGGGAGAGTGAATTCATTATGGATGTATTTTACCAAGTGCAAAAGAGGTTGTAGTCAAGGACTTACACCTCTTGTAATAGAGAATCCTTGAACAAACAACAACAAATGCATACAAGGAATAACATCAAGTAATAAAGTTCACACCATCCACGAAATAGGAAAAAGTGGATCCTTAGATAAAAATAAGGAAAGATCATTGCCTCCCAAGGATAAGGACAATGAGAAGGACTTACACAATCTTCTAGGGAGAGATCTAGACATAAGTAAAATGTACTACATACTCACATGAGTTCATGCAAGCAAGACATTAGTGTATGTAAAATGCTCCTCACCAAAAGTGGGTAAGGTAAGAAAGAGAATACACATCTTCTCCCATATCTAGGAAAAGAGGATTCTAAAAAAAAGATGATCAATATTTCCACACTATTACCCCAAAGGGAAATTTTAACCATAAAAAGAAGAGATGTATGAAATCACTCTTGTCCCCATAGGTACAAGAGATAACATAGAAAATTAGCCTATTATGTTGCTTCAAAAATATGATTGCACTTGAAATTGTACCATCATGAATGACAATGAGCCCCCAGTAAATGAGCTACCAATGTCACATAATGATGAGCAACATAATAGCCATTAATGTTATTTAAAGACATGATAGATTAAATGAGGTATTTGAATATGACATGCTAAATGCTCAACTATAAGTGAGATAAAAAACATGTATAAAATGATAAAAATTGAAGAAGAAAAGTCACAAGAAATCTTAGAAGAGGGATGAGTGTAATTCATTAGAGCCTTATCCCTGGAGGAAAGGACTTTATGATGAATAGGAGATAAAGATTCATAAGTGGATTTAGAAATTTGAGGGGAGTCATAAAGAGATTTGTTCATCGCTAAGATTTCCTTATGAGGGGAATGAGAGTTGATAGAAGTAGAAGATGATTTAGTTGAAGTGAGATCATCATCACTACTAAATATAGCATTCACATTGAGAGATGGTCTTTTAGATGCTTTGGTGGGCTTAGAAAGATTATATCCAAGTCCAAATGAATATTCATGCATGTTATGTTCTAAAGGAACTTTAATTCCTTGTTCATTTGCACCACAACCATTTCCACTATAGCCACTCTTAGCCAAAATATGGAAACCACGACCAGAACGATTAGCCATTTCAGAAAGAAAAGGTGGTTTTTCATAAGACAAAGAATCAAATCCTTCAGAATTAGAGGTATGAGGAGAAGAAGTTTGAGAAGCGGCCACAAAATTATTGCTCATAGGTTCAGGTAAGACTGATTGATCTCTAGTTTCTTCCTTCTTTTTAACTTTAAGCTCTCTAGGAGGAACCCTATACTCACCTACAAAGGTGGGATTAAAATCAAGAGATCCCCAATCATCTTTTGCGAGAACCTTCTTAGGATCAAAATCCTTCTCATGTGTAGATTCAAGTTGAGAATAATCTTCTTCAAGAGCTCCAGACACATCCAAAGAATTTTGATTATCAGAGGGTGATGATTCATCCATAGGTATCTTGTTTAACGAGTCATCACTAGAAGAGGAAGGCTTAGAAGAACTCCCTTTGGAAGTAGATGTTTGCAAACAAGCTTGAAAATTAGTATCACCTATCAAGGTATATGTCTTATTATTATAAATAGATTTAACTTGTCTATGCAATGTAGAGGGGACAGCTTGCATTCTGTGAATCCAAGGTCTCCCTAATAACAAGTTGTATGTTAGATTTCCCGACATAACATGGATAGGAGTAGGCAAAGTAATAGGTCCCGTTGTGATGGGTAAGGTGATAATACCTAATGAAGACTTAGCCACATTATCAAAGCCTCGAATGGGACGAGAGTCAGGCTCAATAAGGGATGTATCCACATTCATCTTATGCAATAGATTAATGCTACACACATTAAGGCCATAACCATTATCTACCAGTGTTCATCTTATAGCAGTGTCATTTATGATAACCACAATCATCAAGGGATCATATTGATGTTGAATTTCACTAGTAGGCAATTCATCTTGAGTAAACACAATTTGAGCTTTAGGATTCATCACAGAGTTAACCAAAGACACTATATTACTAGATGTATTAGGTGGAGGAACATTCAAATCTTTCAAGGCATCTTGTAACATTCCATGATGAGTGGAAGAAGTTTGGATCAAATCCCAAAGGGATATCTTAGCAGGGGTAGCTTTAAGTTGTTCTATGAGATCATAGTCCTTACTAAGAATTTGTGAAATACGAGGAGCTTGAGGAAGAATAGGTTGGGAAGGAGGAAGTGAAGTTGGGATAACTGGAGGAGGATTAGGTTGCCTATTGTTTCTTGTGTTATAGGTATGGGCAACCGCATGATAACTCTCTCTAGTTAATTGCTTAGCATACTCATAAGGGCTCTTAGTAGAATAACCTCCTTGCACAGTAATAATAGGTTTCTTAGGAGTGCAAAAAGAATCATTAGCATAACCACCTTGAACCACTAAGATAGGCTTATTTAAAGGTTGAGAATTTTGAGACGGACAAGCACCTTGGATAGTGAAGAGAGGTTTGTTAGGTGTTCCATTCACATGTATCAAATTAATTGGGGATGGTTTAGAGGAATGAACAAAAGTGTTGGAAGAATTGTTGATAGTCTTCTCTTGCACTAAAATCTCATCACGGATTAAATCAATTTTAGGAGAGAGACAAGGGGTAGGCATTGATGTTCTAGTAGGCAGAGTAATACTAGGAAAGGTCATATCATCCTCTATCATCAAAGGATCTACATGGGAAATAAACTCTCTAGGAGAAGGATCAACATTACTCTCTAAAGTCTCACTCTTGAGAGGGAGATCTTTGAAAGAGATGTTAACCATCTTGTCTTGAACTAGGGTTTCCTTATGAGTAGAACCAAGTTGAGGAGAGGGAGATGCTTTATTTTTAGAGGGAGAATAATTGAGATTCAAGGAAGGTGAGAAACTATCAAGGAAATTTTCAATCTTGATTTCATCCCCTTTGGCTAGGGTTTTCTCATGGGGTAGAGAATAATCTACACCTTCTTCTAATGGTTCATCCCAAATAGTGAGGTTGTTGAAAGGAATGTTTGAAGTATTGTCAATTTCGGGAGAGGAGATAACATTGTTTATTAATTCCTCATCCTTAGGAGGGAGAGGATCAATAAATGTGTTAAAATCATCCTCTTTCCTCAAAATATGTTCAATATGATCTTTAGGAGAGAGAGAATTAAGGAAATTGCTTATTATTTCATCTTCTTTCTCTAAGGGATGCTTATGGGTAAGACAAACTTTAGGAGAAGGGTAAGCATTTATCATTAATTCATCATCTCTAGTTGGGATTTTGTTGGAAAAGGAAATGCCATCACTAGGAAATGTAGGGATAATGTCATCTTATTGCACAAAAGGATCCTCATGAAGGGAGTGTTTTTTAGGAGGAACATGAACATATTTCTCCAAAGATTCATGCTTAGGAAGGAGATCTTTGAAAGAAGTGTTCATAACCTCTTGTTGCACTAACATGCCCCCATTGGAAGGACCAACTTTAGGAGAAAATAAGTCAATGTCCATCAATACCTTTTCACTTAGAGAGGCATCATGTGAAGTAACATTAAGAAAGGTGTTTATGATATCATTCTCTTCCTCTAGGATAGCTAAATAGGAAGGGCACATTTTAGGAGAATTGTCAAGATCACTCTTAAAGTCTTCATCCTTAGAGCATGGGAGAGTCTCAAAGGGATTGGTAGCAACTCTTTTAGGCACTAAAATGTTGTTATAGATGGAAGGAGGTTCTTTAGGAGAAGGAAAAATTGAAACAAGGGAAGTTAACCCATTATCACATCTATGAAATGAATGCATCATGACAACAATTTTCCTTTTTCAAATGATAACACATGCAAAATAGAAGGAAATGTTTAATTTTAACCAATGCAAGCACTTAGAATGTAGATTTAGAAAATGAAATTTATGATTCAAATGAGTTTGTAAATCAGATTTGAAATTATTGATCCCAATTAAGCTATCCACAAATTCAACTTTGAATTGAAAAATTAGGGTTTTAGCAAAAATTTCCTCTAAATTTTTTTTGAATCTTGCAAGAAATTAAAACTTGTAAATACAAGTTTGAATTTGAAATAGCATAAACACTCAAATCAAAATTAGAGAAGATTGGAATTCACATCAGGTTCACCAAAATGTGTGGGGGAAAAAGTGACACTAAGCAAACATGCCCTAATCTCACTTTCAATCACACATTTGTGGAATACGAAAGAGCCTAGAGGTAACACACAATTGGCTACTTCTTTTTGTGGAAGAGAGAGCCACGGGCTACCTATTAGGATTTCTATTCCTTTGTTGCAAATGATAGATAGAATGATGCAAGTTCAATTCCCAACCCCAAAGTGCAAGTATGAACTAATAACAAGATTGCAGAATTGAACTTAAACTATGGAAAGCTATAAACACAAGAATAAGACAAGAATGAAAATGCATACCCGGAGTCAAAATCTGAGTGAAAATGTTCGAGACGGGGGCGTGGGCACCACTGTCCTGATTCTGCCCCTGAAACTGCTCCTGAAACTGCTGTTTTGCAACCTGAAAAGCTGTCAAAAATGCTGAAAATTGTTGTTTGACAGAAGGACCAGGGCGCCCAGCGCCCCTGTCCCAGGGACCAGGGCACCCAGCGCCCCTGTCCTAGGGACCAGGGCGTCCAGCGCCCCTGTCCTAGTAGGACCAGGGCACCCCACGCCCCTGTCCTGGTCTTTTGCTCTGAAATTTGGTGTGAAGTTCAGTCTCGGCTTACTTCTCCCAGATCTGCAACTTGCGGCGTCGTCCGAATCCCGAAACCTGCACTTATATCTGAAAAGGTGTTTTGGGTGGCTATATAGGGTTTTGCCTTAGTCAAACCCCCGCTTTGGTGATTTCCACCTCCACGAATAGCCAAGTTGTATTGTAAAAGTAGTGTGTGTGCAGACCTTGTGTGTGTGCAAGATCCTAAAATGCAAGTAAGCAAACTAGAGCAACCTAGAAAGTAAACCCTAATTGCTTACAAATGATAATGTAAATGCTCCAAATCAAGATGTAAAGAGATCTAAAGCATGAATACAAGTGATATAATGAGGCTTATGCAAAGACATGAAAACAACATGAAATCATACCCAACCCCAAGGGAGGGGTACAAGCCAATCTTCAGTCGGTGATCCCTTATTGCTCTTCAATGCCTTCAAAGCCCTAAATGGATGAATGAAATTGATAGATGCTTGATGGATGGATGTTGGATGTTGTTGAAGTCTTCAAAGATCTGCCCTTTCGCTGCATAGAAAGCCTTTGAAACCAAAATTCCTGGATCCTTTCAAATGAAGAAAGAGAGCTCTTATATATGAAACCCTAGGTCTTAATTTTTGGCCGACCTAGAGATTGAATCTCCCGCCAATTTCTTGGGGTTAAGCTTTATTTTATGATTGGATCGTGCCCCTAAAATTTCGGGAAAAATGTCCGGGACCATGTGCACGCCGGGTGCCATGGTCCCGACAACTTTCCACCAAATTTTTAGGGCCGTCGGATATGATGATTTTAGAGAGAATCCTGAAGTTACAAGTGATTTCGAGATGTTTTGACCCCCGAAATCAAGCCCCCAAGTTCAAAATAGGACCTAATTAGGGTTTTTGATTAAATGATGTATTAGAGGAATAAAATGAAAGGGGCACACTTTAATGAAAAGGGCCCAACTTTATGATATGGGAGATGATAAAATAGAACCTTAGACATAATTAATTTAATTAATTAAGTGCTAAAGGGGAAATGCAATGCAAAATGCAAAATGCACCAAGGCGGGTGCTAAACTAGGTGTGAAATTGTACCACCCTAGCAAGTGCGTACAATTTACGACGCTATACTACCGATGCATCACAATCCACCTTTATATCCTTCAACATTTGCTTCATCCATAAAATTTGTGTACAGTTAGTAGAAGCAACAACATACTCAGCTTCAGCAGTAGATAAAGAAGTACATGACTATTTCTTACTGATCCATGAAACCAACTTCTTTCCAAGAAAGAAAGCTCCACCCGAAGTACTTTTCCGTTCATCAACATCTCCAAGCCAATTAGCATCTATATATGCACATAAAGTAAAATCATCATCCTTAGGGTACCACAAACCATATTTTGATGTACCTTGTAAGTATCTAAAAATCCTTTTCACTGCCATCTCATGTTTTTCTCTAGGATCACTCTGAAATCTTGAAACAATACAAACAACATTGATAATGTCAGGCCTAGTCTGAGTCAAATAAAGTAGACCACAAATCATAGATTTGTATATTGTAGGATTTATCGGTGTAGAAACATCTTTTCTTGTCAATTTCTCACTTGTAACCATAGGCGTACTTACCAGTTTAGAATCTCCCCTACCAAATTTATTCAACAATTCCTTAGCATATTTAGTTTGACAGATGAGAATACCTTTGTCAGTCTGAGTAATCTACAAACTCACCAATCATAGACATCTCAAATTCTTTCTCCATATTCTTAGAAAATTTTATGCATAACTTATCTTCACCTCCAAAAATAATTTCATCAACAAATACTTCAATAATCAGCATAGCATCATCAATGATCTTGTAATATAAATTACTGTCAGCACTTCCCTTAGTAAAACCAAGCTTCAAAAGATATTTATCCAACCTTGCATACCAAGCTCTAGGTGCTTGTTTCAATCCATATAAAGCTTTCCTTAACCTACAAACCATATTGGTATCATCCGGTAGTGAAAAACCATCAAGTTTCTCAATATAAACTTCCTCATAAAGATCCCCATTCAAAAATGCACATTTAACATCCATCTAATAAACCTTGTAGTTTTTATAAGCAACATAGGCAAGAAATAATCTTAAAGCTTCAATCCTAGCTACAAGTGCAAAAGTCTCTCCATAATCAATTCCTTCCTTTTGAGAATATACTTTGCAAACCAATCTAGCCTTATTCCTTATAACTTGACCATCCTCATTCAATTTATTCCTAAAAACCCATTTAGTTCCAATAAAAATTTTATTTTGAGGTCGAGGAACCAAGGTCCATGTGTTATTTTTCTCAATCTGATCTAATTCTTCTTTCATAGCTTTCAACCAATGTTCATCTTTGCATGCCTCAATTACTGATGCCGATTCAACTTGTGAAATTAAACATTACTCATTATTTGCCAGTCTTCTTCTTGTCATCACTCCATTGTTCTTATCCCCAATGATTTGATCTTTTGAATGATTCAATCTCACATACCTAGGAGTCTTCTTACTTTCTATTCTTGTCCCCTGTTCTTTAGTTACTGTAGAATTCTCTGATACTGCCAGAGTATTTGATTCAACACTCTGTTCTGGTACATGTGCTACCGGTTCAGATATAATCATTTCTACTGCCAATTCCTTCTCATAAACTCTTATTTGACTTCTATTCAGCTCATCTACTTTTACATTAGCACTCTCCACAATTCTCTGCAATCTCTTGTTATAACATCTATATGTTTTTCTTTCATTAAAATAACCAATAAATATGCCTTCATCACATCTAGGATAAAATTTCCCAATAATATCATCTCTCCTGATATAACATTTACTACCAAAAATTCTAAAATACTTAACTGTAGGTGTATTGCCAAACCATAATTCATAAGGTGTCTTGCCAGTTTCTCCTTTGATATGTACTCTGTTGAATGTATAAACTATTGTACTCACTACCTCTCTCCAATAGATATGAGGTAGACTAGCTTCCATCGTCATTGTTCTAGCAGCATCTAAGATAGTTTTGTTCTTCCTTTCCACAACCCCATTCTGCTGAGGTGTTCGAGGAGCAGAAAATTGTCTTCTTATACCATGCTTGTCACAAAAGTTATTAAACTCACCGGATGTGAATTCTCCACCATGATCTGATCTCAAACATTTAATCTTTAATCTTGTCTCAGTTTCCACTTTAGCCTTAAATATTTTAAACTTTTCAAATGCTTCAGATTTTTCTTTGAGAAAAGTAGCCCACATCATTCTAGAATAATCATCAATGATTAGCATGAAATATCTATCACCATGAAAACTTTTAACTCTAGCATGGTCACACAAATCAATATGAATAAGATCAAGAACATCATTTGATTTATCTTGTATGCTTCTAAAAGAGGTTCTGACTTGTTTACCCATTTGACATTCTTTACATCCCTAACTGCCTTAGTTGAATTGATCTTCACAATGCAATCAAAATTCACATGACATAGCCTTTTATGCCATAGCAAACTCTCATCAATCTGTGTAACCAAACATGTCTTCTTACCAGAGTTCAAATGAAATATATTACCTTTTGTCTGTGTACCGGTTGCAATCTCCAAGCCAGATCTGTTAATGATTTTGCATTTTCCATCCTTGAACTGTAATTGAAATCCCTTATCTACCAATTGTCCTACACTCAAAAGATTATGCCTCAAACCTTAAACATAATAAACATTGTCAGTATTGTTCTTACCATCCAATGATATAGTTCCTTTTCCTTTGATCATACATGCTTTGTCATCTCCAAATCTAACTAGACCACCATCAAATTCTTGCAAAGATAGAAACTTCCCTTTATCTCCAGTCATATGATGTGAACAACCACTATCTATTACCCATTCATCCTTGTCTTCAATTTCAGCAGCAAGTGCCTTCTCTTCAGGTACATTATCTTCCAGTGTTGGATCGTCTTCCTTTATAGCCAGAAACACCCATTCTTTCCCATTGTCGGAAGCACTACTAGAGTCTTATGTCAGTTCATCATCATAATCAGTAATGCCTTCCTCATCCACTATATAGCATGATTTGTCTTTATTTTTCTTGTATTTATACTTGTTCTGATATCCAGGGTTAGGCTTAAATGATCTTCTAACTCTTTCTTCAAATCTTGAATTCCTTTCAGGACATCTAGATGCAAAATGACCAATCTTATTACATGCAAAACATTTAAAAGGTGTTTTTCCTTCATACTTACTTCCTACCGATCCTTTAGGTACTCTTCTAGCAAATAGTGCTTGAAGTTTCTCAAACTCATCATCTTCTCTCTTCATATCTTCTAAGTCCTTTGCATACAAAGTTTTCTAGTCTTCCTTACCGATTGTAGATGTAGGTGCATGAAAAGTAGGTTCAGACTTCACAACTCCAGAAGGTCCAAATTCTTCAAGCTCAAAAGTAGATAATTTCTCAACCAAAGTATCTCTATTGACAACTATACCAACCATTGTTCTCAACTCATTAATAGCAGTAGCCTTCATTTTGTAAGTCAGTGGTAGGGCTCTCAGGACTTTAGAAACAATTTCATCTTCGCTTAGAGTTCCACCACAACATTGAATTCCCATAACAATCTCATTTACCCTTTCCATGAATGCAATAATCATTTCATCTTCTTCCATCTTCAGGTTTTCATATCTCACCCAGTAACCATCAAGTTTAGTAATCTTTACTATAGGGTCACCTTCATTACGAGTCTCCAACTTATCCCATATAGCTTTTTCAGATGATTTGTCAGTTAATCCCATTATTTGTTGATCAGAAAGTGCACACAAGAGGGCTTCTCTTGCTCTACAACCATTCTAAAGATCCTTGTCTAGGTTTTTTGGAGGAGGATTTCCAGATCCTAGATTATAGGGTGTGACACCATTCTATGTGATCTCCTAAATCTCCTTGTCAAGACATCTCAGATGATTTTTCATCTGAATCTTCCATACTGTGTGATTTGTTCCATCAAGCCTCAAAATATCCCTTCACAAGATAGCTCCAGAAGAACTGGATGAACTTGAACTTTTAGTCGTCATAGGATCTTCCTCAAGCAGTTAAGCTTTCTGCAGAGAGGACCAAAGCTTTGATACCAATTTTAGACAATTCAAATAACCAGAAGACAACTGAGAGGGGGGGGGGGTGAGTCAATTGTCACAGATTATGGGAACCATTAGCAATTTAAACTTTAATACCAAAACCCAGAACATTGATATTGGAATAGCAGTTAAACCAATTAAGCATAAACAATAATCACAGAATAAAAGCCATCAACATAACACAAATATTTGTACGTGGAAAACCTGGTAAAGGGAAAAACCATGGTGGGAAGCCTACCCATAGTCAGATAATACTTTTGTAGTAAGTATGTGAATTACAATTGAGGGGCCTGCACTTGTAGGAAGGCCAACAGCCTAGAGCGCACTACTTATCACAAAAGGAGCCTCACTGACTACATAGAAATCCAAACTACAATCCAGAGAAGTGTTGAACTGCAAAAGATAGCATCTCATATGCCTGAGTACAGTTCTGGTTAAGCTCAATATCGGAGGACTAAATCCTCTTACATAAACCCAATTCGATCTCCAATGATCGACCAATTCCTCTGCCTAAATGATATTACATTATTCACACATTATATTCCCTAACCATCACCTCTAACCATAACCATGATGATTTATGATGAGATCTTACATTTATATATACAAACCCTTGACCATAAACAATCAAGTCGACCACCAAACAATAAACCAATTACATAATTATAAACCATGTCAGACTAAGACCAAACAAATAATATACAACACATAAGACATCCCAGAAATACATTGATAGGTCCAATCTACATGTTATATTAAAGCCGGTCCATAACCTAGATCAACCGGGACCCAATATAGGTCCACACGCTTTAGCAATGATCTCCATTAGTCAGGTCTCAAACATGATCACCAATAGAATCCTGAAACTCCACCAGAAGCTGCACCAGCACCACTTATACAATTCATCAAAGATCTCCACCAAAATCTTTGTCGGTGAAACCCTTGCCAGAACTAGAAACCAAGCTTCTAAGCAAGCAGGATAGCATCTGATCACTAAACCAAAACCAACTGACCAAATATGGGCATGATTATCATGAACAAGCCAATTGCATCACCAAACTATATCGGAGTCTACTGGATCATGTCGAATCCAAGTCAACCAGAAACCACTCAACCTACTGGGACCAGAAGGGTGTCGGTAAAGCATCCAAACAACTAGTGTTGGCATCAATGACAAAACTTCAATGCAACACATAATCAATTCCACCAAATGGCCAACAATATCATCATAAGTCGTGCACTCACTGAGAAAGTGTCATTCAGTCTCAATTGCACCCATCTCGCAAAACAAGAAAATTCTCTCTTCACATAACTCTTTGGGCCTTTTCCACCTACCCATATCACACCTGAGATGATTTGAACCTATCCTTATTGAGCCACTGGTGATCTTGCTTTGCCTTTAATAGTTGCCCCTAAGTATGCTTTATCTCTATGATCCCAAGTTGGGTTAAACTCTTTAATGTAGTACTTCTTTTTTCGACCAATACAATTATTCCACATGACATTTTGAAACTTTCTTATGACCAACTTTATAATTTCCTTGTTGGTATTCAGACATTCATGCACCTTGATGTTCCATTTGTTCAACCACTTTTTGTTTTGTTTCATCCAAGTTTTCTACCTACAGTTAAGTTTTTTGAACGTAAATATGTGACCTCCTGAGAAAACATGCACGGAGGCTGTAAAAAATCATGAACGTGAAGTTAGTTTGTCCAGAAAAGAAAGCGAGTGAAAAAAACACGATGAAGTAATCAGAAACAAAATGATCTGATGGTTGTAAATGATCCAATTACACTTATAGATAATGATCCAACTTAATTATACTTTGTGAAATGATTTGAGAAGTAAAATGATCTGACGGTTGTAAAACATATGTGCAAGTTTTTGTTACTATTTACTAAGTTGTCATTAGTTTTATATCCAAAGTCATCCTATATACTCTAGTCGGTTAATACTACCGGAACATTCAGTCGGTAAGCACTAAAGCAGTCGGTTACAAAAGATAGAAGTTACAGAGTCTAGTATACACCGAGCTGTCTACCGAGTAACATTCTATGTCTACCGAGCAGCAAAAATGATATACTGAGTGAACACACACCGAGTGAAAACATGTTACCAGATTCATTGAACCTGGACACATATGTGGAAACATGTTACAAGATTGAGGAACAAAGAACCGTTATCACATAGGAAATTGCACTTCTAGATTGTGTATGATTTTGAGGTCATCTATCCAATGAAATATTTTGTATAGTTATTCATTCAATGAATCATGTTTGTAAGATCGATGCATGAACAAGATCACCGTCCTAAGAGATCTATTTATATGCAAAGTGATTTAAGGATCAGATATAGAGGTGTATGAAGAAAGACATGTGTAATAGATAAGGAAGTGTAGACACCTAAAATTGTCCAGTCTAATTAAATAAATATTTTATTTATTTAATTATCTAAGCCTAATTCTTCTATTAATTAAATAAATCTGTGTTTATTTAATTAATTCATTTATCCTTTTCTAGCCTTATTTCTCATTTAAATAAATACATTTATTTATTTAAATTATCGTTTTCCTAAATTAAATAAATATCTTATTTATTTAATTATCCTACTTCTTCTATTAATTAAATAAATCTTTATTTATTTAATTAATTCATTAACCTTTTCTACCCATGACACATGTCATTCATCTCTTAATTCATACACTACCTACCCCTTTCATTATTTTATTATTTCTTTTACCTACCCTCTATTCATAGTCGACCTCCTTTTACACCTCTCAATCTTATCCCTCCATTTCATATAGTGTCTTCTATATAAGGAGATGCTTCCTTCATTATCAAACCCTAATCATTCTATGCATTCTAATCAATCATCCTAATGACTGATCTTAAGGACTTGACTATACTACGATCCTACTTGCAACCACATTCTGTTCTTTGTTGAGCTCTTGTGCACATAAAATCTGAGAGCAAATATATCAAGCAAGATCAATGGAGATAGGAAGAATGGAGATCAAAACCCTATTGGACATGTAATGGTATAATCTTTGTGATTTCATTTGATTTGCATTGTCTTAGGTAATCTTCATATGTTATGGTGGATCTTTGTTGATTGTTAGGCTAGAGTTTTGTGGTTGAATTCATTTAGCCTTTCAATATTGTTATTATTGTTATCCATTTTCACCATACACATTTTGGCACTCCCGGTGGGACTCTTGTACCTTTGCATCTAACCTCCTTGTTGCAGATTTTGCATTTTTGAAGTTGCAGATCGGACATTTTTCGACAGCATTTTAGTTTTTTTCTGCGTCTGTGAACTTTCGGATCGCGTCTTTGATTTTCTGGCACGTTTGCGGGATCTGGAATCGTGTCTGTATTTTTGACAAATTTTATTTTGTAGGTTTCAGAAAGGAGCGTCTGTGTTTCAGAAGTTCGTCTGTGTTATTTCTACCCACGTCTGTGTCAGAAAGGAGCGTCTGTGATTTTTAGGCGCGTTTGTGCATCACAGAACCGTGTCTGTGTTATCCAGACGCGTCTGTGTTGAGGGTAACAGCATCTGTGTATTTACTGTTTCAAAATTTTTAAGTTTTCATTGATTCAATTTTCGGATTTTGTACTTAGGGTTTTAGATCTGGTTTATTTTGGACTAACACTTTCAGGTCTAGCTAACTAAATTGGTGCAGCTTGTCTTGGAAGCAAAACGTTTTGTTGAAGGCCCCTATGTCACAAAGTCTTTTGGGTTTTTGAAATCTACCTAACTTGTGTGTTTGCAGGAAGGTTTGATTATGTCAAACAACCCAAACTACTAACAACTTTTGTTGCAGGTCCTTGGCTAGGGTTTTGAATTTTTGTTGTGTGCTTTGTTTTCATAGAATAGCAAACACTTCCATTGGTGCACTAAAATTGAATCATTGTCTTTTGTGTCTTGAGCAATAGGCTCTTTTTGTTTAATCTTTAGAGGGCCTGTCTTCCCGTGTGGTCATTAGGACTACTAGTGAGAAGAGAACGACCCAAGTGGTAGCGAGGAAAACCCACCTCTTCCGAACCACTATAATCAAATGTATTCATGGTGAAAACTATGAATAATGTGTGCTGATTAGTTCATATCGACACTATGTCTCCCCATAAACCCGTTTGATCAAATTTATTTGATCATTTGTAGGGCGTAACCCCTACCGACTGGGAGCCTTCTGTATTTACAGAGCTGAAAGTGCTGCATGTATGGCCACACGAGCGGATGCCCTTACTAGCACCATTTTGTTTTAGAAGCCCAAATCCTTCTAGTTGTTGGGGCAGAAGGTCGGACCTCTGGTAGCGACCCACACACATACGGTTCTTAGTAGAGATAGAAAGTTCACCACGGGGAGTTTTCGTGGGGACTGATGCTTGGCTGACCCGAGAAGTGAGTGCCGAGGGTGGAGCCAGTGAGGTCAAGCATCTAAGTATCTGCTCTGAATAGCATAGCCTCGGGGGTAAAACCTCATGTGGGATCAACAACTATTGTCTTGGCCAGCCATAAGAATTGTGCTTGACTTATTTTAAACATTCAAACATTCAAGACCAAACAGCAAAACATTGTGTCTTTTGTGTCTTCAAGTGTATGCAAAACAATTTTACATCAAACAACATACTTTTCTTGGAGTCATTTTGAGTCTAAACACTTGCAAACATTGAGTCTTCATCAACATTGTGTCCTCTTGTCACGGAAAATAGTCAAACAGTCAGATTTGGTCACAACAAAACGACTTCACAGATTGGAAAAATTACACAAATTTTACAGAAACACGTCTGTGTCTGTTTTAACCGCGTCTGGGTCATATAAACACGTCTGTGAAGGGTAGAATAGCGTCTGTGTTTATAACAGCGTCTGTGTTGAATAGAAACACGTTTGCATCAGATAACCACGTCTGTGCAGTATACAGGCACGTCTGTGTTCAAAAAATTGTAAGAAAATTTCACAGTCCAGCAAACAAAAGAAATCAGTTTCAGAATACTTGAGCTTCCTAGGTTGTTTCTCTAGGTTTCATCTAGCATTCAACCTGTCTTTGGGTCTCACATAGTCCATCATTGCTTCACATCTCATTTTACATTCATACTTGTCTAAACTTGAGTCAAAAGGTCACTTGCTTGTCCTCATCATACTTTGTCAACATACTACATACAACAACACTTTGCTAAGTGGTCCCTCATCAAGGTTTCTTACATTTGGGTCTCATTTGGTCTTACTTAGAGTCAAGGTCAACTTACCTCATCAAGAGAAACTATCCTCTCTTTGGAAGTCACACCTACTCTACTACATACATACTTGGTCTTACACTTTGGACATTGCAAGTACACTTCAGATTCATTTACATTCCATTCAACTCTTGGTCTTCCATACTCTTTCCATCTTTCATCTAGTCTTACACATCTTGGTCAATACCTAGTTCATGGTTGAAACCCATCTTCAAAAATCTAGGAGAGAAACTAAAGAGGCTCAAGAGTCCGCAAACATGAGTTCTTATGAGTATGACAATGATTTATTTTTCAATACTGATCACACTACATTACCTGACATGGATGTCTATAGAAACATTCCAAATGTTGAGAACATGGACACTATAAACAACAATGCTACACAAAATGACAATGTGGACAACTTTTCAGTACATTCAGCAGATGTGGAAGAATCCATCATGAATCCCCATTTCAATCGATTGGTTGAGGAAATAATGAGGAGGGATAGACAATACTTCTTACAAATGATGGCACAAAGTGGAGCCAAGATACCTCATGATTTTGACATGTCTCTGTGTATGGTGAAAATGGATAACAATAAACAACAATATTGAAAGACTAAAATGGATTCAACCACTAAACCCTAGCCTAACAATGAACAAAGATCCACCATAACATATGAAGATAACCTAAGACAATGCAAATAACTCAAAATCACAAAGATTATACCATCACATGTCCAATAGGGTTTTGATCTCCATTCTTCCTATCTCCATTGATCTTGCTTGATATACTTGCTCTCAGATTTTTATATGCACAAGAGCTCAACAAAGAACGGAATGTGGTTGCAAGTGGAATTGTAGTGTAGCCAAGTACTCCAAAATCAGTCATTAGGGTTTGTCATTAGTCATTAGGATATGTCATTAGGATATTAGGGTTTGACAATGAAGAAAGCATCTCCTTAAATAGAAGACACAATAAGAAATGGAGGGTTAAGATTGAGAGGTGTAAAAAGAGAGGTCGGTTAGGATTAGAGGGTAGGTAGAGGAAATAATAAAATAATGAAAGGGGTAGGTAGTGTATGAATTAAGAGATGAATGACATGTGTCATGGGTAGAAATGGATAATGAATTAATTAAATAAATAAAGATTTATTTAATTAATAGAAGAAGTGGGATCAATTAAATAAATAAAATATTTATTTAATTTAGGAAAGGGATAATTTAAATAAATAAATGTATTTATTTAAATGAGAAATAAGGCTAGAAGAGGATAAATGAATTAATTAAATAAATAAAAATTTATTTAATTAATAGAAGAATCAGGCTTAGATAATTAAATAAATAAAATATTTATTTAATTAGACATGACAATTTTGAGTGTCTACATTTTGCCCCTCTTTGAGACAATGCGGCTTGTCGCGTTGTTTCAAAGAAGATAAGATGAACTGATACAGAGTTGCCCCAAGATGGGAATTATATGCCCCCTCGAGAGATTGGATGAAAATGTCTGAAAAGATTGCAGACAATCTCTCGATAAGAAAGATGGGATAGAATGGACTGATCAGATAAAGTGACAAAGTCACGGGATAAGGAAGACTGACTCGGGAAATGAGAGCTAGGGCAGTCTATAAGATAGACCACGAGGGAAAATACATCCTCATTGTCATCTACACCGTTACGAGATCACAGTGCAGAGCGAGAAAAGAGCAGCAGCAGTCAGCAGCGATGGCTTTCATTCATAGATTCGACTGTGTCCGCCGATTCCAGCGACCAGCCGATGCAGGAGAGCCGGTAAGTACCCGAAAACGTCCTCGTACTTTCACGCATTTTGAGTTTTGTCATAAATGCATGTTTAGGAGCAATAAATGCGCTAGGAATAGGATATTTAAAAAGTGCAAAAATGCGCAACCGCGTCTGTGTCAGCGCCAGGCGCGTCTGTGTCCATCAGGCGCATCTGTGTCGGGTCCAGGCGCGTCTGTGCCTGGAACCGCGTTTGTGTTGAATGCGGACGCGTTTGTGAAATGTAGCAGCGTCTGTGCTTTTTAGGAGCGTTTACGTCATGTAGGGACGTCTGTGTTCCCTGGTCGCGTTTGTGTCTGGCATAGGCACGTTTGTGTTCATAAAACACGTCTGTGTTTCAGAAGCGCGTTTGTGCAGTCTATAAGCGCGTTTATGAGTTAAAAGCGCGTGTGTGTTGTAAAAGTGCGTTTATGTGTTTAAATGCATGGGTTTAGTCTTTTAGGTCAAATCGACAGTTTTGTGATGAACATACGCTATCGATTGGATAAGCTGCTGAGAGGATACACTCAAGCAGGTCCTCTAGGAAGATTAGGATAGATCCAGGCACTTTGTGATGAACAGGGAGCACCAAGATAGGCAGCACTTTGTGATGAACAGGGAGTGCGAATGTGAGTGACACTTTGTGATGAACAGGGAATGTCACACACGTAGTACTTTGTGATGAACAGGGAGCACTACTAGGATAGATAGCAACACTTTGTGATGAACAGTGAGTGTCACTAGGATAGATAACCAGATGCATTTAGGTAGCAAGTAGCATTTTGTGATAAACAGTGAATGCCACGATAACTGACATGATTGAGTTGCTTGACTGCAGGAGTATTTGCCGATGTTGGAGTCACGGGAGAGATTCCCGTCGACTCAGAGACTGCGACCAGAGTTGTCGATTCAGGACATGATTTCCATTGAGGAGATGGATCTCACACATATGCTCTATGTGCCCGAGTTTTGGGCAAACATGGGGTTGCTGACTGCATTGGCCGAGAGATGGCACTCAGAGACATGCACGTTTCACCTGCCGATGGGTGAGATGACAGTGACATTAGAGGATGTATATAGGATTCTGCATGTTCCTATTGATGGAGAGTTGATTCCCTATGACCGTGACGGTGACAGGGAGGCATTGAGACAGGTTTTTCAGGATCCTAAGTTGGAGATGCGAGCAGGTCATTTAGCCTGGGACACCATGACTGCCATAGGATTAGCATTGCCGACAGTTGTTGGGGGAGTCATCAGTGGATATTTGTGTCCAGACAGGGCCACACGAGGATTGGCAGTGGGCTGGGGAGGGGCATTGGAGACGCTGATGGCAGAGCACACTAGGTATGCATGGGGGCCATGTGTCCTAGCACATTTGTATTATGAGCTGCATCAGTTTGTATACCACGGATCAGTGGGTTTGGGCTGCGGTGTGACTCTCTTGCAGGTGTGGGCCTATGAGCACCTTCCCATCACACGGCCCATTCATTTTAGAGGCAGAGGACAGGGACAGAGTTTTGTGCACCTGTATGACATGATCACATCCCAGCCTCGGATTGAGAGATTAGAGCATTGGAGGCGAGTCATTGATGATATTGACATGGTGATCTGGAGGCCGTACCTGGGGTGCGAGGAGTGGGAGGACGATGCCTTGGAGCTACCATATGTGTTGAGGAGCAGGTATCTGATGGGGCGGATGCCCTATATTCTAGAGAGGCAGCTGGTAGACAGGGTGTGCAGGCAGTTCGGGCGGATTCAGCGGATGCCACGAGGCTCGGGCATGTATGCCCGGACGGTCAGAGATCAGGTGCAGTTTGGTCCACTGTTATCATATGATCAGGCAGTGACACAGTTAGCTGAGATGATGCCGATGCCATGGGACATGTGGCCAGAGGTAGATGATGCAGGGATGGACGCAGAGTACTCTGCGTACTGGCCAGAGCATCCATTTCCCAGATTGACAGATCCGGCAGAGCCACTGGATGGAGAGGGTGGAGGAGAGGATGATGATGGAGGAGGGGATGGAGGTAGGGGCCGGCGGAGGCGGAGGGGAGTGGTGGGAGAGAGGCGGGTGGCACCTCGGAGGGAGGGAGGACAGGAGAGAGCAGCTCCAGTGGTGAGAGGACGGGGTGGACTGCCCCTACAGGTGCCAGCAGCATAGGGTCCTAGACAGGGACCGAGACAGGTGCAAGCAGAGGGACAGAGACAGGTGCAGCCACAGGTACCTATACAGGCACAGGGACAGGTGCAGGCAGAGGTTGAGGGACAGGCACCTGTAGGGGAGGAGCCACAGGCGGAGGCGGAGAGCGGAGACTCTGAGGAGGATGAGGTGGTGAGGTTGTGGGAGATCTGCCAGGGCCAGGCAGATGAGATTGAGGATTTGGTTCGAGAGAGGAACCACCTCAGGATCAGGGTCCGAGACACAGAGCGGGAGAGGGATCAGGCCATCCAGAGATATACAGAGGCCGAGACAGCTCTGAGGGCAGGTAGGCGGGCAGCAGAGGATGCAGGGGCAGGCTACGCATATGTTTTGCGAGTCGGAGAGGAGATCACCTACTGGAGGGATCTATATTATGCAGCCGTGCCAGCAGATCAGCGGGCTAGGAGCTTCCATAGATCGTCGCGCACAGCGACGGCTACGGGAGGGAGCCGCAGGAGACAGGCATCCAGCGGTGGGGTTATGGGGCCTCCACCATCACCAGAGAGACAGGGGGATCCTGGGGCAGGTCCATCTATAGCTCAGACTCCGTCGAGGCGAGGCGGCTCCGAGGGAGGGAGTTCCTCATAGCTATAGTGGGCTCCCATTGTATCAGTATATGTATCATTGTTGTATTGTAGACACCTGCGGGTGATTCTTTTGTAGCCATATGATTTTTTTGACATCATTATATCATGACACTTTTTGATTATATATGAGATGAGTCACCATTTTTGCGGCAGCTATATGCATGTGTATCTTATGTGATGAAATGTTCTTATGTGATACATGTTTTATGATATGGATGCTTATATGATGCCATGCAATATATTTTTGTTCTTTTATGTTTTATATGAGATGCATGATGCAAATGTGAATGTATGTAATGCAAATGAATATGATAATGCAAATGATTATTTACATAATGAAAATGTGAGATGTGCTAACATGTGTTGTATGCAGGATGTGATGCATTTGTGATATCTATATGTATGTATGAAATGCTTATATGTGGTAATGCAGGTGCAACTATATGAAATGCAAATGTTTTTGGTGTGTCATTACACTCAGTCATGTGATAGCGGGCTACGCGGACTCGAGAAAGACAATGGAAGTCAATCAAGAAAGGGGGATGGAAGACAGAAGATATGACCGTGAAAGAGCTTCTTGTGCATTATCATCATTGAGATTTATTATGGCAGGTAGGTTATGACAATCGAGGCATTTGTTCGGCCCAGAAAGTCATTGTACCTGTTTGCATGGAGATAAGACAGTCACAAACAAGGAATGCCCCAGTTCATACTAGACTCACAGTGTCCTCATATCCTTGGACAAGTCATAGCATTACTAAAAGACAATCCACAGACAGCAAATGCAAATAGGTGACGATACCCCATCCTCGCCTTTCTAGTCAAAGACATCCTGGAGACAGAATCTCTAGTCAAAGACATCCTGGAAAAGCTAAAAGACATGTCACCAAAAAGATAAAATCAAAAGAAAACCAAGACTCGACACCAACATCCACTGTAGTCCTCAAGTTTAGTGTCTCTTGTCACTTGTATAAGTCGAATTTTGATTGTGGTCACAATGTTTACTTTCACAAAAAGGATAGATAGCACTGAACCATATGTTGTCTGAGTCTGTTGAAAGATTTGATTTTGTTGAAGCCCATTGTTGCTGCTGTGTCTCATCTGAAACTGACTGAATCCATGAAACTGATACTTTATTGCAGAGAAGATGGAACTTTATTGCGGATCTTCGATGCAAATGTTGCTTTATTGCGGATTGTGCGCGGATAGACTGAAGAAAGCCGAAAGAAACTGTACTCCTCGAAACATGTGATGTTCTCAGTTCCACACCCATTACTAGACGTAGGATTTTGCTTTAGTCACAGATAGGATCTGACTTATTATGGATGGAAAAAGGGAGTGAAAAGGGAGGGTTATGGATGGCTAACCAATCTTAGGTAGATCAATAACAAGCCATGATGGGAATGGGTAAGTTTATTGTGAACGAATAGGTTGTGAGTGTGTGCAAAGTGAAAGGATGAAAGAGAATCCTGAAGGAGGGAGGAGCAAAGTCCCTACGCATGGCTCTGGTGACCCAGTTTTCACCATGGTACTTGCCCAGGGCGCCACCGAAGTGGTTTTCACCGTTGGATGAAATTATTTCTCTTTACTTTTTTCAATTTTTCAATTTTTTTTTTGTTGTCACAAGGCGCCTGTTTGCCAGGTTTTCACCAAGTAACGATTTTTTTGTTTTATAATTTTTTTTGTATTTTTGAATTTTTTGATTTTTTTTGTATTTTTGAATTAGGATATTCCAAAGAGCTTATGTGTAGAACCTGCAAAGATGCATGCTGTTGATAGGATCCTCCAAGGGTTCACCTTCTGTAGTTGAGAGCTGATATGCCCCAGATCCATATACTGCTGTGATGATGTAAGGACCAAGCCAGTTGGGTTCAAATTTGCCCTTCTTATCTCTGTCTTGCTGATTTTTGGGGTTCTCTCCGAGGACTAAGTCACCTACCTCAAATGTGCGAGGCTTGACCTTGTGATTGTAACTGCGACTCATTCGTTGTTGGTAAGCCTTGAGATGATTAAAAGCAGTGTGTCGTCGTTCCTCCAGTAGTTCTAGTTCTTGTAAGCGAGAGACCCTGTAGTCTTCATCATTGATTATGTTTCTCAAGGAGACCCGTAAAGAAGGTAGCTCGACCTCAATAGGCAAGATGGCTTCAGCGCCGTAGATAAGTGAGTAGGGTGTAGCTCCTGTAGGTGTGCGGACACTAGTACGATAGGCCCAAAGTGCGGGATTGAGTTGGACATGCCAGTTACGGCCAGCGTCGTCGACTGTCTTTTTAAGGATTTTGAGAATTGTTTTGTTAGACGCCTCAGCTTGGCCATTACCTTGGGGGTAGTATGGTGTGGAGAAACGGTGAGAGATATGGAAGCGCTCACAGAGTTCACGAACACCCTGATTCTTGAAGGGACGCCCGTTATCGGTGATAATGGAAGTAGGAATCCCGTATCGGCAAATGATGTAGTTCAAGATGAAGGTAGCGATTTGTTTCCCAGTAACTTGTGTGAGAGGCACAACTTCAATCCACTTTGTGAAATACTCTGTGGCTGTGATAATGAATTTATGTCCATTGGACGAAGGAGGGTGAATCTTGCCTATGAGATCGAGTCCCCACTGACAAAAGGGCCAAGGAGATGCAAGTGGCTGTAGTTCTTGTGCTGGTGCATGTATAAGGTCTCCATGAATTTGACACTGCTTACACTTCTTGACAAACTGATATGCATCTTTTTCCATAGTAGGCTAGTAGTATCCAGTTCTGATGAGTTTCTTGGCCAAGGTAGGACCACTAGTATGCGGACCACATATCCCTTCGTGCACTTCTCGCAATGCAATCTGAGCTTCATCACTCTCTAAACATCTAAGAAGGGTGCCATCTAGACCTCGTCGGTATAGGATATCAGCTAGGATAACGTATCGGGAGGATTGGCGAATGAAAGTGCGGCGTTGGTTGTTTGATAGATCGGGAGGTAAGATATTGTCGCGAAGGTATGTGAATATGGAACCATATAACTGGGATTCAGGACCAACAACACATATCATTTCCGTAGGAGTGATCTCATATGACGGAATCAGCAGGTTGTCAACCAGGAACTCATAGCAGGTCTCATTTTGCGGCAGATCAATGAGTGAAGCAATTGTAGCCATGGCATCAGCAGCACAATTCTGTCTCTTGGTATCTGCTCAAACTCTATCTTTGCAAAGTGCTGTTTCAGATCATCTACCAGTTGTTTGTAAGGCATTAGCTTTTCATCTTTTGTTTGATAATCATCAGTTGCTTGACGGATGACAAGTTGAGAATCCCCAAAAACACGAAGTTCTTGGATCTTCCACTGAACTGCAATTCTTAACCCAGTTGTTAATGCCTCGTATTCTGCTATATTGTTGGTGCAAGGAAATGATAAGCGGTATGACTTTGGTATAGAATCGCCTTGAGGAGTTATAAAGAGTATACCCGCTCCTGCTCCATGCTGTGTGTATGAGCCATCAAAGTATAGTTGCCATGGCTTTGCAGGTGATATTGTTAGAATGGACTCATTTGGAAATTCTGACTGTAGAGGAACATCATCTATCATAGGAGCATCTGACAGTTGATCTGTGATGGCTTGTCCTTTTATGGCTTTTCTGTCCACGTATTCAATGTCGAATTCACTCAAAATCATTACCCACTTGGCCAGTCGCCCAGTAAGTGTAGCTTTGTTGAGAAGATATTTTAGTGGATCAATTCTGGCAATCAACTTAGTCTTGTGAGTGAGCATATAATGTCATAATTTTTGTGAAGCAAAGACCACAGCGAGACATGCACGCTCAATTGGAGTGTAGTTCAGCTCATATCCCATCAATGTGCGACTGATATAGTAGACCGCTTTTTCCTTGCCGTCAGGTATTTGTTGTGCTAGGAGTGCCCCCAGTGCTGTTGGAGTAGCTGATATGTAAAGTAGCAATGGTTGATCTTGAATTGGTGGCATCAAAATTGGCGGGTTCAAAAGATAGTCTTTGAGTGCCTGAAAAGCCTGTTGATAGTTCTCATCCCATTTGAACTTGATGTTTTTGTGTAGCAGGTGCTGGAAAGGATTGCACTTATCTGCAAGTTGTGCTATGAATCTTCGTATGGACTGGAGTCTCCCTTGTAAAGACCGAAGTTGACTGATATTCTTGGGTGGCGGCATGTCCAAGATAGCCTTGACTTTTGCTGGATCAGCTTCTATTCCTCTTTTAGACACAATGAATCCTAGGAGCTTCCCGGAGGTTACTCCAAAGACACATTTCTTTGGGTTTAATCTTACCTTGTATTTTTCCAGCCTATCAAAAGCAACTGAAAGTAAGTCCAAGTGTGTATTTCTGTCTATTGATTTAACCAAAAGGTCGTCAACATAATCTTCCACCGTTACATGCATGAGATCATGGAAGATAGTAGTCATAGCTCGTTGATACGTGGCACTTGCATTTTTCAGCCCAAAGGGCATGACATTCCAGCAGAAGGTTCCCCATGGACAAGTAAATGATGTTTTATGTTGATCTTCAGGTGCAATCCTGATCTGATTATATCCAGAGAATCCGTCCATTAAAGATAACATCTCATGGCCTGCTGTAAGATCAACAATCAAATCAATGTTTGGTAATGGGAAATCATCCTTCGGACAAGCCTTGTTGATATCCCTGAAGTCTGTACATATTCGGATGCTGCGATCTGGTTTGCTAACAGGTACTAAGTTGGAAATCCATTCGGGATAATCAATTGGGCGTATGAATCCGACATCCAGTAATTTCTCCAGCTCTGCCTTGACTAATAATGCCACTTGTGGATGCATTTTCCTCAATTTCTGTTTTACTGGTTTTGCCCCCGGTTTGACTGTTAAATGATGCATTACTAAATCGGGGTCTAGTCCAGGCATATCAGCATAAGACCATGTGAAGTTGACTTGTCGTTCCTTAAAGAAGCTTATAAACCTTGCTTTCTCGGCCTCTGTCAATGATTGAGCCAAAAATATGTTATGTGGAACCTCTGTTGTACCAATGTTTGTCTTTATAGTCTCCTCTACCAACATGGATGATTTTTCCTCGTATGATGCTGGGAGAATGTCAAGCCTTCCATCTTCGGGCGCCTCAGAGAGGTTTTCACCCTCAGATACGTCCTTTCTTTTTACTTTTTTAGAGTCAGATAGCGCCACAGTGTGGTTTTCGCCATAAGACCCTTGTTTTGTTTTTATTTTCACATTTTTGCGACTAGAAGGCCCGACACCCTCACTAAAGTATGCCACGTTATTAAGCTCTATGGCGTATCCTGCTTTATGGTCTCCCAGAGGAAGATCATCGCGAATGCTAAGATAATCGACTATAGCTTCGTCATTTTGAAATGTATCAAGCTGTGCTGGTCCATCCTGATCCCAGTCAATGAGTTGGGGGTGAACGAGGGGAAGGTCTTTAGTGTTTTCAGAGTTCGCAAGGCTAATAGTGAAGATGTGGTTATATTCAGGTATGTCAAGATAGTTATCGAGGTCGTCAATGGCACTCTCCTCATCAGTTTCGATCGTGAGTGAGTCCAAATTATCATCACTAGTAGCACCCTCAGGGACCGGTGTCCTCATCCTATGTGATCTTGACCTAGGGCCTTGAAACGAAGCTTGTGCGGGATCCTTATGGGTCGGTTCTTGACCAACTCTGAATTTCTTGTAAAACTCCTCCTCCTCTGTAGGTTCCTCTGGCTCTCTAAATGTCTCGTTGAGCTCATAGTCGCTGGAGGATTTGTCTGAACCCCATTCCCATTCGTTGGAATCTGTAGAATAGTCATCTTCTTGTTGAACTTCAGCCACTTTGACTCGCCATATCTATTTTGTTCTTTTATTGTGAATCTTGGGATTTAGAAAACCAAGCCCCTTGGAGCGTTCCCTTCTTGTAGTTAGCTCAGGTTGTAAAGGCTCCATGACACCTTCTTTGCGTAGTCCGAGAGGGCTTTTTCCATCATACCCAAATCTTTGTAGAATTTTGAAACCTTTGCCATAGTTCTCACAGGGTATTATAATTTGATTATGTGTATCCTCTTCAGCGTCCTTATATAGCATTTTATATAAATTTTCTTCCTCTAGTTCGCCCCATTTTTGAAAGATGGTAGGATCCCATTTGAGTAACATGATGGAGATTTGCTTATTAGGATGTGGCCTCCCATAATCCTTGGGAGAAGTCATGACTTGTCGTAAGAACATTGTTTGATTCAGAGTGTATTCTCCCATGCCTTTGTCTTGAAACTTGGCTCTAAGTTCACCTTGTTTGGATGTCGAGGGCTTTAATGACTCAGGATCAATATATGCTGAAGAAGGAGTAGCCTCACGATTGCTGGGAATGATAGTCTCAGTGTGTGATCTCAAGTTATTGCAATATATGAATGGATTTGGATCACCATTGACCGTTACCTCGACTCCATTATGAGGAAACTTAATGCATTGATGGTATGTTGATGGGACTGCCCTCATTTCATGAATCCATGGACGTCCTAGCAATATGTTGTACGTGAGGTCTAGATCCAGGACTTGACAAACCACGTCCTTTGTGACTGGCCCTATTCTTAGTGGTAAGATGACTGTGCCCTTGGACGAATGCTCTTCATCATCATAAGCCTTAATAGTGATTTGGTTTGTAGAATTTACAGCTTTGTCAGAATATCCCAATTGTCTGATGGTGCTCAATGTACAAATATTAAGACCTGCTCCTCCATCTATCAGGACTCGCTTTATTCGGTGTTTATGTATGAAGGCTTCAATATGTAGAGGTGCATTATGAGGCTGACTTATGGAGGCGTCATCGGCTTCTGTGAATGTGAGGGAGTGTGGAACGGATAAATATCCCACCATGGCTTGAAACTGGTCCACGTTTAGATCAGTAGGGACAGCAGTATCTCTCAAGGTTTTGTCAAGGACAGCTTTATGTGCAGGAGATATACGTAAGAGCTCAAGAATAGAGATGAGTGTGGGTGTTTTCCCTAATTGCTCTACAAGGTCGTACTCAGGCTTAGTTGACGGAAGATTGGTATTCTTAGTAGAGGTACCTGGCAATGTGATCTTACCTCGACGGGTTGTAACATGACATTCAGAGGTAGATGTGGACGAAGATCCCACACCTTTTAGGACAATTTTAGGTCGCTAAGGAGGATTCTCAGGATTTTTATTTTTGATAGTAATGGTAGAAATATGATTGTCCATTGAGATGTGATTAATAGTGGAATCATAATTGTAAGATGCTCTGGTGTAATTGGCTTGATCATCTGTGACTTTTCCTTTTCCCTTGTCATGTTTTGGGAATGGTTCCTTAAACACCTCATGCTCTTGATTAGATGAATGTCCCTCAATCTCAATATCTCCTCTGTCAATGAGATCTTGTACAATGTTTTTCAATCGATGGCAATTACTTGTCTTGTGACCCTTTCTCTTATGAAACTCACAATATTCATCATCATTCCACCAATTCGGTTTTACCTTTGGTTCATATGGAGGAAAATCTGGGACCGTGATCACTTTGTTTGCTACAAGCTTTTTGAATACTGATTCAAGTGGTTCTCCCAATGGAGTGTACTTCCTTCGTGGTTTAGCAGCCGTTTGATTGTTCACTTGATTGTTGGTAGAACTTGATCCAGAAAAGACGAACTTTGGTCTTACTGTGTTGGCATCAACAACACCATCATTAACTGTATTCTTGTTCTTGTTCCAAAATTTTGGTTTGTCCTTTCCTTTGAAGTCCTCTTTGTTTTCTTTGAATAGTTTGATAACTCCTTGTTCAATTAAGACCTTTTCTGTTGCTAGGCCCTTTTCAATGACATCCTTGAATGTAGACAAACAAGTTTTTCTGAGATCATAGCCAATAGCCTTGTTAACATTTTGTGTGAACATCTCCACCATTTGTTTTTGCGGGATCTCACAAGAGCATCTGCTAGCTAGGTTTCTCCATCTTTGTAAAAATGACGTGAAAGATTCTCCTTCTTTTTGTTTTGTATTGCACAAGGTAGTAACTGAGACATCTGTTTCAATGTTGTAAGAAAAATGCTGAATGAATGCCTCTGCTAAGTCGCCCCATGACTTAATACCGGGAGGTAATTGAGAAAACCATTCCATCGCTTGATCTCCTAAGCTCTGTGGGAATAACCTCATTAAGTATGTTTCTTCTGCCGCTACCTCAATGCAAGCTGTGAAGAATTGTCTTATATGTGCCTTGGGGTCTCCTCTCCCTCTATATTTGTCAAATTTTGGTGTTACAAAGTGCGAAGGAAACGGAGGCATTGGAATGCTCTTATCAAAGGGATAAGGGCATATATCTCTCATAGTATATGTGGTTTTTGATGTGCCCATGTCTTCCACTTTCTTTTGTAGATCTCTAATTTGTTGCTCCAAATTGTTTTTGGGAGGAGATAGATTTCTTGTAGCATATCCCATGTTTGAAACACCCATTTGAGGAGGAGCTTGCTGCATGTATGGATGATATTGATCGTAGACATGTCCATATGGAGGTCTATATTGTTGCGACATGTATGGAGCACTTGGCATAACTTCTTGTTGAGGGACCCCATATTTGTTTTGTGCATATAGACCATATTCAATAGGCCTTTCATTTTCCATTGTGTTGCCCCCAATTTTGGCATGAGGTCTCCTTGTGTCAAAATTTTGAGGAAGTCCTTGAGTATCCATTTGTCTTGGTTGACCCATATCTTGAGCATGTGTTTGAGCATAAGGCCTCCATGATGGTCTTTGAGTGTAAGTATCATGCATTTGAGCTTGTGTATGTGGGATTGCTGGTTTCTGAAGCAAAACTGACGGTGACTCCGGCATCATATTATTTGGTCCTCCACTATTAGGTTGAGTTTGTTGTGAAGGTCTACTTTCCATAAGTTGAGATAAGTCAAAATCATGTGGTATTTTAGCTCCACTTTGTGCCATCATGTTTAGGAAATATTGACGATCTCTCCTCATTATCTCTTCAACCAATCTATTGAATTGAGGATCCATTATAGATTCTTGTATGTCTGCTGATAGTATTGAAGAATTGTCAACATTGTCATTGTGTGTAGCGTTGTGTATAGTGTTTGCCCTTTCCACATTTGGATTGTGTCTATAAACATTCATGTCTGGTAATGTAGTGTGCTCAGGATTGTAGAAGACATCATTGTCATACTCATAAGAACTCATGTTTACGGACCCTTGAGCTTCTTTAGCTTTTCTCCTAGATTTTTGAAGACGGGTTTCAACCATGAACTAGGTGTTAGACCAAGATGTGAGAGACTTAGATGAAAAATGGAAAGAGTATGGGAGACCAAGAGTTGTATGGAGTGTAAATGAATCTGAAGTTTACTTGCAATGTCCAAAGTGTAAGACCAAATATGTATGTAGTAGAGTAGGTGTGACTTCCAAAGAGAGGATAGTTTCTCTTGATGAGGTAAGCTGACCTTGACTCTAAGTAAGACCAAATGAGACCCAAAGGTAAGAAACCTTGATGAGGGACCACTTAGCAAAGTGTAGTTGTATGTAGTGTGTTGACCACGTATGATGAGGACAAGCAAGTGACCTTTTGACTCAAGTTTAGACAAGTATGAATGTAAAATGAGGTATGAAGGAATGATGGATTATGTGAGACCCAAAGACAGGTTGAATGCTAGATGAAATCTGAAGAGACAACCTAGGAAGCTCAAGTATGCCGAAACTGATTTCTTTGTTTGTTTGACTATTAAAATTTTCAAACGCCTCTGTATACTTCACAGACGCGGTTTTAAGACACAGACGCTACTCTGTTTGACACAGACGTGATTCTGAGATTTTCCTGTTGATGCTTGCTGGGACTGTAACAGTTTTTTGCAATTGTGGACACAAACGCACCTGTATACTTCACAGACACGATTCCCAGACACAGACGTGTCTCTGTTTGACACAGACGCTGATAAAAACACAGACGCTATTCTGTACTTCACAGACGCGTTTATCCGACACAGACGCGGTTTGAACAGACACAGACGCGTTTCTGTAACCTTAGTGCAATCTTTCCTATCTGTGAATTTGTTTTGTTGTGACCAAATCTGATTGTTCGACTGTTTTTCGTGACAAGAGGACACAGTGTTGATGACTCAATGTTTGCTAGTGTTTAGACTCAAAAATGACTCCAAGAAAGTGTGTTGTTTGATGTAAAAAGTTTTTGCATACACTTGAAGACACAAAAGACACAATGTTTTGCTGTTTGGTCTTGATTGTTTGAATGTTTATCATAAGTCAAGCACAATTCTTATGGCTGGCCAAGACAATAGTTGTTGATCCCACATGGGGTTTTACCCCCGAGGCTACGCTATTCAGAGCGGATACTTAGATGCTTGACCTCACTGGCTCCACCCTCGGCACTCACTTCTCGGGTCAGCCAAGCATCAGTCCCCATGAAAACTCCCCATGGCGAACTTTGTATCTATACTAAGAACCGTATGTGTGTGGGCTGCTACCAGAGGTCCGACCTCTTGCCCCAACAACTAGAAGGATTTGGGCCTCTAAAACAAAATGGTGCTAGTAAGGGCATCCGCTCGTGTGGCCATACATGCGGCACTTTCAGCTCTGTAAATACAGAAGGCTCCCAGCCGATAGGGGTTACGCCCTACAAATGATCAAATAAATTTGATCAAACGGGTTTATGGGGAGACATAGTGTCGGTATGAACTAATCAACACACGTTATTCATAGTTTTCACCATGAATACATTTGATTATAGTGGTTTGGATGAGGTGGGTTTCCCTCGCTACCACTTGGGTCGTTCTCTTCTCACTAGTAGTCCTAATGACCACACGGGAAGACAGGCCCTCTAAAGAGTAAACAAAAAGAGCCTATTGCTCAAGACACAAAAGACAATGATTCAATTTTAGTGCACCAATTGAAGTGTTTGCTAAGCTATGAAAACAAGGCACACAATAAAAATGACAAAACCCTAGCCAAGGCCCTGCAACAAAATTGTTAGTAGTTTGGGTTGTTTCAAATGATAACCCCTTCCTGCAAGCACACAAGTTAGGTAAATTTTAGAAAACCCAAAAAGACTTTGTGAAAAGGGGCCTTCAACAAAAACGTATTTGCCTCCAAAGCAAGCTGCACAAACCAGGTTAGCTAGATCTGCAAAGGTTAGCCGAAAATAAACCAGATCTGAAACCCTAAGTACAAAATCCGAAAACCCGAATCGAAAAACTTGAAAAATTTGCAAAACAGAATGCACAGACGCTGTTATACCAGACACAGACGCGTCTGTCCGACACAGACGCGGCTCTGTAATTCACAGACGCGATCGCAGAACACAGACGCTTCTTTCTGCCACAGACGCGATAATATGATGCACAGACGCGATTCGGAATCACAGACGCGACTTTCGGAAACCTGCAAAAATAGAAAATGACAGAAACACAGACGTGATCCGAGATATCGTAGACGCCTCTGAAATACAAAAACGCGATCCGAACACTCGCAGACGCGGAAAAAACCTAAAATATCGTCGAAATCGTCCGATCTGCAACTTCAAAAATGCGAAATCTGCAACAAAAATGTTAAATGCAAAGGGACAAGGGTCCCACCGGGCGTGCCAAAATGTGTATGGTGAAAATGGATAACAATAAACAACAATATTGAAAGACTAAAATGGATTCAACCACTAAACCCTAGCCTAACAATGAACAAAGATCCACCATAACATATGAAGATAACCTAAGACAATGCAAATAACTCAAAATCACAAAGATTATACCATCACATGTCCAATAGGGTTTTGATCTCCATTCTTCCTATCTCCATTGATCTTGCTTGATATACTTGCTCTCAGATTTTTATATGCACAAGAGCTCAACAAAGAACGGAATGTGGTTGCAAGTGGAATTGTAGTGTAGCCAAGTACTCCAAAATCAGTCATTAGGGTTTGTCATTAGTCATTAGGATATGTCATTAGGATATTAGGGTTTGACAATGAAGAAAGCATCTCCTTAAATAGAAGACACAATAAGAAATGGAGGGTTAAGATTGAGAGGTGTAAAAAGAGAGGTCGGCTAGGATTAGAGGGTAGGTAGAGGAAATAATAAAATAATGAAAGGGGTAGGTAGTGTATGAATTAAGAGATGAATGACATGTGTCATGGGTAGAAAAGGATAATGAATTAATTAAATAAATAAAGATTTATTTAATTAATAGAAGAAGTGGGATCAATTAAATAAATAAAATATTTATTTAATTTAGGAAAGGGATAATTTAAATAAATAAATGTATTTATTTAAATGAGAAATAAGGCTAGAAGAGGATAAATGAATTAATTAAATAAATAAAAATTTATTTAATTAATAGAAGAATTAGGCTTAGATAATTAAATAAATAAAATATTTATTTAATTAGACATGACAATTTTGAGTGTCTACAGTCTCAAATAATGGAACATAGACCTTTGCAACAACCTCACTCCAACATGGATCAAAGGAGACCTAATAGTGGAGGAAATAGAGGACCACACATGGTACCTGAATCACCATCAGCTTTGCTTCAAAAACCAGAGGTCCCACATACACATGGTCAAACATATGATACTAACCTTCGCAGACCATTATGGAAGTCTTATGGAGAAAAATATGCTCAATCACATATCAATGCTAAGGATCAACCACCAAAGCAATGGGATATTCCAAGGCATGCTCAAAATTTGGACACAAGGAAACCTCATGTCAAATTTGGGGGCAACACAATGGAACATGACATGCTTGTAGAATATAGTATACATGCGCAAAATAGATATGGGGTTCCTCAACATGAATCTATACCAAGTGGTCCATATACGCAGCATCACTATAGACCTCCTCCATATGAACATGTGTATGATCAATATCATCCATATATGCAACATGCACCTCCTCCAATGGGTACCTCAAACATAGGATATGGTCCAAGAAGTCGATCTCCACCTAAGAGCAGTTTGGAACAACAAATCAGGGACTTACAAAAGAAAATGGAGGACATAAATACACCGAAGCCAACATACACAATGAGAGACATATGTCCTTATCCATTTGACAAGAGCATTCCAATGCCTCCTTTTCCTACACACTTTGTGATGCCTAAATTTGATAAGTATAGAGGAAAAGGGGATCCTAAGGTGCACATAAGACAGTTTTTCACAACTTGCATTGAGGTAGCAGCAGAAGAGACATATTTGATGAGATTATTCACACAAAGCTTAGTCAACATTTCTCCTACAATATAGAGATAGACATATCAGTCACTACTTTGTACAACACTAATCAAAAAGAAGGAGAGTCCTTTGCATCATTTTTGCAAAGATGGAGAAATCTAGCTAGCAAATGCTCTTGTGAAATTCCACAAAAACAAATGGTAGAGATGTTCACACAAAATGTTAACAAAGACATTGGCTATGACTTAAGGAAAGCTTGTTTGTCCACCTTCAAGGACGTAATTGAAAAAGGCTTAGCGACAGAAAATGTCCTAATTGAACAAGGAGTCATTAAAATATTCAAGGAAAACAAAGATGACTTTAAAAGAAAAGACAAGCCAAGATTTTGAAATAAAAACAAGAACACAGTCAATGATGGTGTTGTTGATGCCAACACAGTGTGACCCAAATTCATCTTTTCGGGATCAAGTTCTACAAACAATCAAGTGAATACTCAAACAACTTCCAGATCATGAAGGAAGTACACCCCATTGGGAGAACCACTTGAGTCAGTTTTCAAGAAGCTTGTGGCAAACAAGGTAATCACAGTTCCAGATTTTCGTCCATATGAACCAAAGGTTAAGCCGAATTGGTGGAATGATGATGAGTATTGTGAATTTCATAAGAGCAAGGGTCATAAGATAGGAAATTGTCATCGACTGAAGAACATTGTACAAGATCTCATTGATAGAGGTGACATTGAGATTGAGGGACACTCATCCAATCAAGAACATGAGATGTTTAAGGAACCATTCCCAAAGCACGACAATGGAAAAGCTAAAGTCACAGATGATCAAGCCAAATATACTAGAGCACCTTACAACTATGATTCAACTATCAATCATATCTCGATGGACAATCATATCTCTACTATTACCATCAAGAACAAAAACCCTGAGAATCCTCCTCAGCGACCCAAGATTGTCCTAAGAGGTGTTGGATCTTCTTCCGAACCTACCTCTGAGTGTCATGTTACAACCCGTCGAGGTAAAATTACTTTGCCAGGTGCTTCAACTAAAAACATCGCTTCTTCATCAACCAAACTTGAGTATGACCTTGTAGAACAGTTAGGGAAGACACCCGCACTCATCTCCATACTTGAACTCTTACGCATATCCCCCGCTCATAAAGCTATTCTTGACAAAATCTTGAGAGACACCGCCGTTCCTACTAATCTGAACGTGGACCAGTTTCAAGCCATGGTGGGATACCTTTCCATTCCACATTCCCTCACATTCACAGAAGTCGATGATGCCTCCGTAAGTCAGCCACATAATGCACCATTACATATTGAAGCCTTCATACACAAACATCGAATAAAGCGAGTCCTGATAGATGGAGGAGTTGGTCTAAACATTTGTACATTGAGCACCATTAAACAATTGGGATATTTTGATAAAGCTGTGAATTCAACAAATCAAATCACCATCAAGGCATATGATGATGAAGAACGCTCATCCAAGGGCACAGTCACCTTACCTCTAAGAATTGGGCCAGTCACAAAGGATGTGGTTTGTCAGGTCCTAGATCTGGATCTCACTTATAATATATTGTTAGGACGTCCTTGGATTCATGAAATGAGGGCAGTCCCATTGACATATCATCAATGCATTAAGTTTCCTTACAATGGAGTCGAGGTAACAGTTAACGGTGATCCTAATCCGTTCATATATTGCAATAACTTGAGATCACATACTGAGACCATCATTCCCAGTAATCATGAAGCTGTTCCTTCTTCGGCATACATTGATCCTGAGTCATTGAAACCTTCGACATCAAAACAAGGTGAACTTAAAGGCAAATTTCAGGACAAAGGCATGGGAGAATACACTTTAAATCAGACCATGTATTTACGACAAGTCACGAGCTCTCCAAAAGAATATGGAAGGCCACATCCTAACAAGCAAATATCCATCATGGTATTCAAATGGGATCCTACTACCTTTCAAAGATGGGGCGAACTGGAAGAAGAAGGTTTATACAAAATGCTCTACAAAGACATTGAAGATGACACACAAGATCAGATCAATATACCCTGTGAGAAATATGGCAAAGGCTTCAAGATTCTACAAAAATTTGGGTATGATGGAAAAAGCCCTCTTGGGTTATGCAAAGAAGGTGTTATGGAGCCCTTACAACCTGAATTGACTGTAAAAAGGGAACGCTCGAAGGGACTTGGTTTTTTGACTTCCAAGATCCATACTAAAAGGACAGAAGAAGCCTTACAAATCAAAGCTGCCAAAATTCAACAAGAGAATTGCTATTCCACAGATTCCAATGAATGGGAATGGGGTTCCGACAAGTCTTCCAGTGACTACGAGCTCACCGAGACATTCAGAGAGCCAGATGAACCCACAAAAGAGGAGTAGTTTTATAACAAATTCAGAGTTGGTCAAGAAACAACCCATGAGGAGTCTACACAGTCCTTGTCTCAAGGTTCTAGGTTGAAATCACATAGGATGAGAACACCTGTTCTGGAATGCGCTACTAGTGATGATAATTTGGATTCGCTCGTGATCGAGACTGATGAGGAGAGTGCCATCGATGACATACCCGAATATAACCACATCTTCACTCTTAACCCCGCAAACTCCAAAAACATTAAAGGCCTTCCCCTTGTTCACCACCAACTCATTGACTGGGATTATGAAGGACCAGCACAGTTTGACACATTCCAAAATGATGAAGCTGTTATTGACTATCTTGGCATACGAGATGATCTTCCCTTTGGAGACCATAAAGCAGGATACACTATAGAACTCAACAACATGGCATATTTTGGTGAGGGTGTCGGACCTTCCAGTCGCAAATATGTGAAAATAAGAGAAAATCAAGGATCTTATGGCGAAAACCACACTATGGCGCTATCTGATCCCAAAAAAGTAAAAAGAAAGGACATATCTAAGGGTGAAAACCTCTTTGAGGCACCCAAAGATGGAAGGCTCGACATTCTCCCAGCCTCGTATGAGGAAAAGTCATCCATGCTGGTAGAGGAGACTATCAAAACAAACATTGGTACGGAAGAGGTTCCACACAACATAATCCTGGCTAAATCATTGACAGAGTCCGAAAGGTCACAGTTCATAAGTTTCTTTAAGGAATGACAAATCAACTTTGCATGGTCATACGCTGATATGCCTGAACTAGATCCGGATTTGGTAATGCATCATTTGACAGTCAAACCGGGGGCAAAGCCAGTGAAACAAAAATTAAGAAAAATGCATCCACAAGTGGCATTACTAGTCAAAGCAGAACTTGAGAAATTACTCGATGTCGGATTCATACGACCAATTGATTATCCGGAATGGATCTTTAACTTGGTACCTGTCAGTAAACCAGATCGCAGCATCATAATTTGCACAGAATTCAGAGACATCAACAAAGCTTGTCCAAAGGATGACTTCCCATTACCAAACATTGACTTGATTGTTGATCTCACAGCAGGTCATGAAATGCTATCATTAATGAATGGATTCTCTGGCTATAATCAGATAAGAATTGCACCCGAGGATCAACATAAAACAACATTTACTTGTCCATGGGGAACTTTCTGTTGGAATGTCATGCCCTTTGGGCTAAAAAATGCAGGTGCTACATATCAAAGAGCAATGACCACTATCTTTCATGATCTCATGCACATAACTGTGGAAGATTATGTTGATGATCTCTTGGGTAAATCAATAGATAGAGATACACATTTGGACATACTTTCAGTCGTCTTTGATCGGTTGGAAAAATACAAAGTAAGATTAAACCCCAAGAAATGTGTCTTTGGAGTAACCTCTGGGAAGCTCCTAGGATTCATTGTGTCCAAAAGAGGAATCGAAGCCGATCCAACAAAAGTCAAGGCTATCTTGGACATGCCACCACCCAGAAATATCAGTCAACTTCGATCCTTACAAGGAAGACTCTAGTCCATTCGAAGATTCATAGCATAACTGGTAGATAAGTGTAATCCTTTTCAACACCTGCTACATAAAAATATCAAATTCAAATGGGATGATAACTGTCAACAAGCTTTTCAGACGCTCAAAGATTATCTTTTGAATCCGCCAGTTTTGATGCCACCAGTTCCAGATCAGCCTTTGCTACTATACATATCAGCTACTCCAACAGCACTGGGGGCACTCCTAGCACAACAAATTGCTAACGGCAAGGAAAAAGCCGTATACTATATCAGTCGCACATTGGTGAGATATGAGCTAAACTACACACCAATCGAGCGTGCATGTCTCGCCGTGGTCTTTGCTTCGCAAAAATTACGACATTACATGCCTACTCATAAGACTAAGTTAGTTGCAAGGATAGATCCATTGAAATACCTCCTCAATAAAGCAACACTTACTGGGCGGCTGGCCAAATGGGTAATGATACTTAGTGAATTCGACATCGAGTATGTGGACAGAAAAGCAATAAAAGGACAAGCCATCGCGTAGATGCCCCCATGATTGATGATGTCCCTCTAAATTCAGAATTTCCAGATGAATCCATTTTAACAATATCACATGCAAAGCCATGGCAACTATACTTTGACGGCTCATACACACAGCATGGGGCAGGAGCTGGTATTCTCTTTATAACTCCTCAAGGTGATTCTATACCAAAATCATACCGCTTATCATTTCCTTGCACTAACAATATAGCGGAATATGAGGCATTAACAACTGGATTACGAATTGCAGTTCAATGGAAGATCCAGGAACTTCATGTTTTCAGGGATTCCCAACTTGTCATCCGTCAAGCAACTGATGATTACCAAACAAAAGATGAAAAATTACTGCCTTACAAGTACATGGTGGATGATTTGAAACAACACTTCACAAAGATAGATTTTGAGCAGATACCAAGAGAGCAGAATCATGCCGCAGATGCCATGGCTACAATTGCTTCACTGATTGATCTACCTCAAAATGAGACCTGCTATGAGTTCTTGGTGGATAACCTTTTGGTTCCTTCATATGAGATCACTCCTACTGAAATGATATGTGTTGTTGGTCCCGAATCCCAGTTATATGGTTCCATTTTCACATACCTACATGACAATACTTTACCTCCTGATCTATCAAATAACCAACGTCGCACCTTCATTCGCCAATCCTCTCGATATGTCATTTTAGCTGATATCCTATACCGACGAGGTCTAGATGGCACTCTTCTTAGATGTTTAGAAAGCGACGAAGCTCAGATTGCGTTACGTGAAGTGCATGAAGGGATATGTGGTCCACATGCTAGTGGTCCTACCTTGGCCAAGAAACTCATTAGGACTGGATATTACTGGCCCAATATGGAAAAAGACTCATCAGTTTGTCAAGAAATGTAAGCAATGTCAAATTCATGGAGACCTCATACATGCACCAGCACAAGAATTACAACCACTTGTGTCTCCTTGGCCCTTTTGTCAGTGGGGACTTGATCTCATAGGCAAGATTCACCCTCCTTCCTCTAATGGTCATAAATTCATTATCACAGCCACATAGTATTTCACAAAATGGATTGAAGCCGTGCCTCTCACACAAGTCACTGGAAAACAGATTGCTACATTCATCCTTAACTATATCATATGCCGATATGGTATTCCTGTTTCCATTATTACTGATAACGGGCGTCCCTTCAAAAATCAGGATGTTCGTGAACTCTGTGACCGCTTCCATATTTCCCATTGTTTCTCCACACCGTATTACCCTCAAGGTAATGGCCAAGCTGAGGCGTCTAATAAAACAATTCTTAAAATCCTTAAGAAGACAATCGATGACACTGGCCGTAATTGGCATATCCAACTTAATCCTGCACTTTGGGCCTATCGCACAAGTGTTCACACACCTACAGGAGCTACACCCTATTCACTTGTCTATGGCACTGAAGCCATCTTGCCTATTGAGGTCAAGTTACCTTCTTTACGGGTCTCTTTGCAAAACATCATCACTGATGAAGACTATAGGGTCTCTCGCTTACAAGAACTAGAATTGCTAGATGAACGGAGACAAACTGCTTTTAATCATCTCAAGGCTTACCAACAATGAATGAGTCGCAGTTACAACCACAAGGTCAAGCCTCGCACATTTGAGGTAGGTGACTTGGTTCTCAGAGAAAACCCCAAGAATCAGCAAGACAGAGAGAAGAAGGGCAAGTTCAAACCAAATTGGCTTGGTCCTTACATCGTTACAGGAGCCTATGGATCTGGGGCATATCAGCTTTCAACTACAGAAGGTGAACCTTTGGAGGATCCTATCAACAACATGCACCTTCGCAAGTTATACACATAGCTCTTCGGAGTATCCTAATTCAAAAATACAAAAAAATCAAAAAAATTCAAAAATACAAAAAAAAAAATAAAAAATTTCAAAAATACAAAAAAAAAATTATAAAACAAAAAAAATCGTTACTTGGTGAAAAACTGGCAAACAGGCGCCTTGTGACACAAAAAACATTGAAAAATTGAAAAAAGTAAAGAGAAATAATTTCGTCCAATGGTGAAAACCACTTCGATGGTGCCCTAGGCAAGTACCATGGTGAAAACTGGGTCACCAGCGCCATGTGTAGAGACATTGCTCCTCCCTCCTTCAGGATTCTCTTCATCATTTCACTTTGCACACACTCACAACCTATTCGTTCATAATAAACTTACCCATTCCCATCATAGCTTGTTATTAATCTACCCAAGATTGGTTAGCCATTCATAATAAACCTCCCTTTTCGCCTCCCTTTCCATCCATAATAAATCAGATGCTATCTGTGGCTAAGGCAAATTCCTACATCTAGTAATGGGTGTGGAACTGAGAACATCACATGTTTTGAGGAGTACAGTTTCTTCCAGCTTTCTTCAGTCTATCCGCGCACAATCCGCAATAAAGCAGCATTTGCATCACAGATCCACAATAAAGTTTCATCTTCTCCGCAATAAAGTATCATTTTCATGGATTCAGTCAGTTTTAGATGAGACACAACAGCAACAATGGGCTTCAACAAATCAAATATTTCAACAGACTCAGACAACATTATGGTTCAGTGCTACCTATCCTTTCTATGAAAGTAAACATTGTGACCACAATCAAATAAGACTTATACAAGTGACAAGAGACACTAAACTTGAGGACTACAGTGGATGTTGGTGTCGAGTCTTGGTTTTTTTTTGATTTCATCTTTTTTGGTGACATGTCTTTTAGCTTTTCCGGGATGTCTTTGACTAGAGATTCTATCTCCAGGATGTCTTTGACTAGAAAGGCGAGGATGGGGTATCGTCACCTATTTTGTATTTGTTGTCTGTGGATTGTCTCTTAGTAATGCTATGACTTGTCCAAGGATATGAGGACACTGAGAGTCTAGTGTGAATTGGGGCATTCCTTGTTTGTGACTGTCTTATCTCCATGCAAATAGGTACAATGACTTTCTAGGTCAAACATATGCCTCGATTGTCATAACCTACTTGCCATAATAAAGCTCAATGAGGATAACGCACAAGAAGCTCTTTCACTTTCATATCTTCTGTCTTTCATCCCCTTTTCTTGATTGACTTCCATCGTCCTTCTCGAGTCCGTGTAGCCTGCTATCACATGACTGAGTATAATGACACACCAAAAACATTTGCATTTCATGTAGTTGCACCTACATTACCACATATAAGTATTTCATACATACATATAGATATCACAACTGTATCACATACTGCACACAACACTTGTTAGCACAATTTACATTTGCATTATCATATTCATCTGCATTACTTACATTCACACTTGCATCATGCATACACATATATAAAACATAAAAGAACAAAATATATTGCATTGCATCATATACATATTTGCATCCATGTCATAAGCATCACATAAGAACATCTCATCACATAGGTACACATGCATATAGCTGCTGCAAAAAATGAATCATCTCATATATATAATCATAAGTGTCATGATACAATGATGTCAAAAATACATATGGCTACAAAAGCACCCGCAGGTGTCTACAATACAAAACAATGGTACAAAAATGATACAATGGGAGCCCTCTAAGGCTATGATGAACTCCCTCCCTCGGAGCCGCCTGGCCTCGACGGAATCTGAGCCCCCAAAGGACCCACCCAAGGATCATCTTGCCTGCCCCCTCTATCTAGTGGTGGTGGAGGAGGACCCATAACCCCACCACTTGATGCCTGTCTCCTCCGACTCCCTCCCGTAGCTGTTGCTGTACGCGACGGTCTATGGAAGCTCCTCGCCCGCTGATCTGCCGGCACTGCACCGTAGTAGAGGTCCCTCCAGTATCCTATCTCCTCTCCAGCCCGCAGGACATATGCATATCCTGCCCCTATGTCCTCCGCTGCCTGTCTCCCTGCCCTCAGCGCTGTCTCAGCCTCGGTATAGCGCTGGATCGCCTGATCTCTCTCCCGCTCAGTATCTCTGAGCCTAGTCCGGAGCCGATCTCTCTCCCTCTCCAACTCCTGTATCTCATCTGCCTGACCCTGGCAGATCTCCCTGAGCTCAATCAGCTCATCCTCCTCTGGATCCCCACCCTCTGCCTCTGCCTATGGCTCTCCCTCTGCAGGTGCCTACCCCTATATTGGTACCTGTACTGGTGCCTGTATAGGTACCTGTCTCTGTACATGCCTCTGTCCTTCGACCTGTCCCTGCACCTGTCCCTGCCCCTGTCTCTGCCTGGGACCTTGTGCTACTGGTACCTGTAGGGGTAATCCACCGCGACCCCTCACCACCCGAGCCTACCACTCCTCTCCACCCTCTCTCCAAGGTGCAACCCTCCTCTCCCCAACTACTCCCCTCCGCCTCCGTCGGCCTCTACCCCCATCACCTCCGCCATCATCATCATCATCTCCTCCTCCATCTCCCTCCAACAACTCCCCTGGATCTGTCAGTCGTGGGAATGGATGCTCCCCCCCAATATGCTAAGTACTCAGCATCCATCCCGGCATCATCGACCTCTGGCCACATGTCCCAGGGTAGGGGTACCATCTTTGCCAGCTGTGTCACCGCCTGATCATATGACAATAAAGGCCCAAACTGCGCCTGATCCCGAACTGTACGGGCATACATACCCAAGCCTCGTGGCATCCTCTGGATCCTGCCATACTGCCTACATACCCTGTCCACAAGCTACCTCTCTAATACATAGGGCGTCCGCCCAATTAGGTACCTGCTCCGAAAAGTGTATGGCAGCTCCACTGCATCATCCTCCCACTCCTCGCATCTTAGATACGGTCTCCAGATGACTATATCAATATCATCCAGCGCTCGCCGCCAATGCTCTAACCTGCCAATCCACAGTTGCAAGGTGATCATGTCATATAAATTCACAAAACTGTGCCCATGTCCCCTACCTCGGAAGTGTATCAGCCTCGTCGTTGGCAAATGCTCATAGGCCCATACCTGCAATAGTGTCGCCCTGCAGCCTAATCCCACTGACCCGTGATAGACAAACTGGTGAAGCTCATAGTACTGATGGGCCAATACACATGGTCCCCAGGCATATCTGGTGTGATGTGTCACTAGTGTCTCCAGTGCCCCCCCAGCCCACAGCCAATCCCCGTGTCGCCCTGTCTGGGCATAGAAATCCACTGATCGCTCCTCCGATCACGGCCGACAATGCTAACCCTGTGGCAGTCATGGTGTCCCATGCCACGTGTCCTGCCCTCATCTCCAGTCTGGGATCTTGGAACACCCATCTCAAGGCCTCCCGATCTCCATCACGATCATATGGAATCAGCTCTCCATCAATCAGTATCCGCAGAATCCTGTAGACATCCTCAAGGGTGACTGTCATCTCACCCATCGGCAAATGGAAGGTGCATGTCTCCGAATGCCATCTCTCAGCAAGCGCAGTCAGCAAACCCATGTTTGCCCAAAACTCAGGCACATACAATATATGTCTCAAACCCATCTCCTTGATGGCAGCTCTATCCTGAAACGACAACTCAGGTCGCAATCTCTGTGTCGACGGGAATCTCTCCCGTGACTCCAGCATAGGCAAGTACTCCTGTAGTCAAGAAAATTAATCATGTCAGTCATGGTGGCATTCACTGTTCATCACAAAATGCTACTTTTTATCTAAATGCATATGGTTATCTATCCTAGTGACACTCACTGTTCATCACAAAGTGTTGCTTCTATCCTAGTGGTACTCCCTGTTCATCACAAAGTACTACGTGTGTGACACTCACTGTTCATCACAAAGTGTTACTCACATTTTCACTCCCTATTCATCACAAAGTGCTGCTCATACTTTGGGTACTCACTGTTCATCACAAAGTACTCTATCTGGGTACTCACTGTTCATCACAAAGTGCTTTGATCTATCCTAGTCTTCCTAGAGGACCTACTTGAGTGTATCCTTTCAGCAGCTTATCCAATCGACAGCGTATGTTCATCACAGAACTGTCGATTTGACCTAGAAGACACAACCTTGCATTTTCGGACATAAACGCGCTTTTAACTCACAAACGCGCCTCTAGACCGCACAAGCGCACCTGAATGACACAGACGTGCCTGTATGACATAGACGTGCCTAGGTTGTGCATAAACGCGACTATACTACGCAGATGCCCCTACACATCGCAGACGCCCCTGCACATCGCAGACGTGCCCGCATTTGACATAGATGCGGTTCCAGACACAGACGTGCCTGGCACCGACATAGATGCACCTGTCGGACATAGATGCGCCTGGCACCGATGCAGACGTGGTTACACGATTTCAAACTTTTTTGTACCCTATTCTTAAGCGCATTTATTGCTCTAACTAGCATGCATTAATGACAAAATTAAATGCATCAAAGTACAAGGAGGCTTGGTGGTACTTACCGGCTCTCCTGCCTCTGCTGGCCTCTGAAATCGTCGAACGCGGTCGAATCTGTGCACGGAAGCCATCGCTGCTGACTGCTGCTTCTCTTTTCTTGCTCTGCACTTTGATCTCATGAAGGTGTAGATGACAATGAGGATGTCTTTTGCCCGTGGTCTATCTTATAGCCTACCCTAGCCTTAGCCTTCATTTCCCGAGTCAGTCTTCCTCATCCCATGACTTTGTCACTTTATTCGCCCATTCCATTCTAGCCTTTCTTTGTTATCGAGAGATTGTCTGCAATCTTTCCAGGAATTTTCATCCAATCTCTCGAGGGGGCATATTATTCCCATTCTGGGGCAACTCTGTATCAGTTCATCTTATCTTCTTTGAAACAACGCGACAAGCCGCATTGTCTCAAAGAGGGGCAAAATGTAGACACCTAAATTGTCCAGTCTAATTAAATAAATATTTTATTTATTTAATTATCTAAGCCTAATTCTTCTATTAATTAAATAAATCTGTATTTATTTAATTAATTCATTTATCCTCTTCTAGCCTTATTTCTCATTTAAATAAATACATTTATTTATTTAAATTATCGTTTTCCTAAATTAAATAAATATCTTATTTATTTAATTATCCTACTTCTTCTATTAATTAAATAAATCTTTATTTATTTAATTAATTCATTAACCTTTTCTACCCATGACACATGTCATTCATCTCTTAATTCATACACTACCTATCCCTTTCATTATTTTATTATTTCTTTTACCTACCCTCTAATCATAGCCGACCTCCTTTTACACCTCTCAATCTTATCCCTCCATTTCATATAGTGTCTTCTATATAAGGAGATGCTTCCTTCATTATCAAACCCTAATCGTTCTATGCATTCTAATCAATCATCCTAATGACTGATCTTAAGGACTTGACTATACTACGATCCTACTTGCAACCACATTCCATTCTTTGTTGAGCTCTTGTGCACATAAAATCTGAGAGCAAATATATCAAGCAAGATCAATGGAGATAGGAAGAATGGAGATCAAAACCCTATTGGACATGTAATGGTATAATCTTTATGATTTCATTTGATTTGCATTGTCTTAGGTAATCTTCATATGTTATGGTGGATCTTTGTTGATTGTTAGGCTAGGGTTTTGTGGTTGAATTCATTTAGCTTTTCAATATTGTTATTATTGTTATCCATTTTCACCATACACAGGAAGCACTGAGTATTGTGATTGTTAGAGACACGGAGGTCACCGAGAAGGATTTCAAATAATAGTCAAGGAATAGAGTAAATAGAAGGGTTTACCGAGTTAATCTATGGATTACCGAGGTATGCTATAAGCAAGGTAATCTCATTTTGAGCACACAGAATCTGCTTAACATTTCAGATGTAAAGTTGTAGATATTTGTAAAGATTTTATTGTAATATTTTGAGTTGTAAGAGAAACCTTTAACAGGGTAAAAGACTCTAACAAAGTCTATAAATTGTAAAGCCTTTAACCAGGTGCAGCATTTAGTTTAAGTGTTGTAAAATCCTTTAGCAAGGTAGATCTAAAGATCTTGATACTCCTAATAGGGTAAGCTATCAGAAATAGCTAAACATGTAGCTCTAACCTAGCACCCTTTATTATTGCTGTAGTGAAGTTGTGGGTGCCATCCCCACCCCAGTTTTTCTCTCTAACCAAGAGTTTCTGCATAACCAAAATATATGTGTTATGGAGTGAATCATGTATGATTGTTATTTATTTGTTTTAGCATTATATTATGTTACAATAGTTTTTGGTTTATGCTTAACAGTAAAGTTATTGTTCAAGAAAGGATTTGAAGTACTGATTCACCCCTCCCCTCTCAGTACATTAGCTTTCCATATTGGGCCTAACAATTGGTATTAGAGCTTCAACCTTGGAAAAGGGTTTAACAGCCTAAAGAAAAATATCTTATCAATGGAAGGCTATAAACAATCTCGGAGAATTGTGTATCTGCAAGAAGAGTTGGATCATGCTAATCAAGTGATTGTAGACATGCAAAGACAAATGCAAAAATCATTGAAAGTCAGAAGAAGGTTATCTGATGATCTACAAGACTCACAAGAGTTGGTGGAACAAATTGAGACATCATCTGAGAATAGTATATCTGAAGAGACTGAAGAGATGATTGGAGAATTGAAAGAAAAGAACAAAGCACCGATTGAACAACTAAAAGCAATGAAAAGAGATCATGAACATTTCAGCACATAGATGACTGAAAATCTTGATGCATTGAGGATAGCTGAGGATAAGATAAGAGATATAGAAAGAGAAAAACATCAACTTGAAGTATTACTGACTGAAAAGAATGATGAAATCACAAGGATGACTGGAATTAAATACAATATGTCTGATCAATTGGGTTATGCACATCATGAAGCAAATCTGAAGGATAATGAGAATCAAGCATTGAAACTTGAATTATCAAGATTGACTGATGAACTTGAAACAAAGAAGAAATCCAAAGAAACACTGAAGAAGAGTTATGAAGCATCAAGGATGTTGGATGGGCAACTGAATATAAGAAGACCCAACAAAGATGCAGGACTCAGTTACATTAGAAAGAACTCTACCGAGAAAGGAATCTTCACCACCGAGAGAGGAGAATCGTCAAAGCAAGCTGGAAACAAGAAGAACATCGAAGGAAAGAAACTTATTTGCAACTACTGTAGAAAACAAGGACACATTGCCAACTTGTGCCAAATCCGAAAAGGTAAGCAACCGAATGTCATTAGGTCTAATGGTTATTGTAACAATTGCAATAAATATGGTCACACATCTAATCAATGTAGGACAAAGTCTGTTAGCAATTTTCAAAAGGCAAAATTCAAAGGGTTTTGTAAAAACTGCAATAGATATGGACATAGTACCGAGAAGTGTTGGTTTAAGCAGAAGAACTATATGTGGTCTGCACACCGAGCAAATACTGGAAGCTACCGAACTCACACAGATCCTAACCGACAATATGCTGCAGTACCATAGGATTACAATACAAGGATATGGTGTGAATGTTGTAGAAGATATGGACATATAAGTGCCAACTGCTTTATAAGGTTTGGAATGAACAACCAAAGATCATGGAGAAATCCTGGTATGGCATGTTTTCATTGTCACAAAGTTGGACACTTGGCTGGAGATTGCAAAGATCAACCCAGAGGAGATACTGAGGTAATAAGAAGCAAATTATAGATGTTTTGGAAAAAGAAGGAAAATGGATCAACTAATGAAGAAAGCACCTTACCTACCGAGTTAGGTGCACCTATTCCAAATTAATCGGTAAAGGTATGAAGGGACTACATTCTCTTAAGATTAAATCATAACAGTTCCTATTTTATCATGTACTTAATTCAAAATCTGCATAGCTAAGATGCATTAGCAAGTTTGAAATTTTACCAAGTCTTTTGGAGCACTAGTAAAGTCGATAAATACAGGAAGTCTGGCTACTTGGTAAAAGCATAAAAAGTAAGTGGAACCGAGTGCATCTAATGTTTTTTGACCTAACTGCACAGAGCCCGACAAGGTATAATATGTACTTAAAGCACTTTGCACAGTCATTTTACACTTACCAAGTTTTTCAGAGAGTAGAGCTAAGCGATTCAAAGGCCATCAAACACCTTCTGAGCGAATTTCAAGGTATTTGTACATCGATCTCAAGTATTTCTAAGAGCTAGCTAATCGGGAAACATTAGTGTGATTATCTGTTTTATATTTACTAAGTGAAAGCATTTGTTGGTTAAGTTTCAAACCCTCAGTTTTTTTCATTAGTAGATATCCTAAGTTTGTAATGGCCCCAAAGATTTAGAAACCCATTGTTGTTGAAACCATTGAGAAGCCCTCATTGAAATATTCCCTACCTCCCAAAGTAGCATCTGAACCAGATGATAAAATGACATTTTCACTCATTTTGGATAGGGTTCTGCTGGTTGAGGATATTAGATTTTTCACCAAATGTCGTGTTGAGGAACTAGGTCATGTTGAGATCAAGGACACATATGATGAATTGTGTAACAATGGAAAACTAGATAACAAGTTTGAACACATTAAATTCAAGGGATTGACCAAAGCCCTAACCTATCCTCGTGTCTTCAAACCCCAATGGGTCAAGTTTGTTTTGAGCAGAGTTCATGATGACTTCATGTGGTTAGAGGAGAAACCATTCAAGATCACCAAGGAAATCATTCACTTGATAACCAGATACCCTATTTATGACCATGTCCGAGCTCAGAAAATGATTTCACAGAAAGAATTGATCACTTTAACCAGCATTGAATCCGATTGCAGAGGTCTAAAACTGAATAATGTCATAGATGCAGAGCTAAAGTTTACCATTAGAGTAATAGGTTATTGTTTCTTTCAATCGGCAAGGGAAAACAGTGTACCATGTGCAGCTATTGATTTAGCATATAAAATTGTGAAGAAGGGAATGAAGATTGATCTTTGTGAAGTGTTGTTGAAGAATCTATTTGAAAATCTAAACACCATAAGGAAGCCAAAGAAGAACAACTCGGCTAACACACTAAAGTTTGGCTCACTCTTGGTATGCATGTTTCTCTATTTTCAGAAATTCTTTCCATCTGTCGGTAATGTAGTTTGGGAGCTACACCGACCAATCACCCATCAAATCAATGACTTGATCAAACAGCTAGGTGATAACTTTAATGAGATTATGGATTATTACTTTAGCAAGTTTTAGGAAAGGATGCATAACAGGTATAGGATTCCACCCAAGTTAGTGGAGAAATACAAGGATGATATATGATTTGAAGTAGACATCGAATACTGCTATGTCAATGCAGTGGAACCAAGAACTCAATCTTTGCCACCTATGGGTTATGAGATTGATTTTGACATTTCACAACAGTAGATAGATGCCTTTCTTGCACTTCCAAGGCATGCTACAGAAATCAGGTACGGAACCTATGAAGAGGTTAAAGAAAAAGTTAAGATGAGCATTGTAGTACCTAAGGCTACAAGGAAAGCAACTAAAATGATTAAAGTGTTAAATGAGAAATTTGGAGAAGGTTCTTCCTCCACTCCTGTCAAGAGTGAACTACTTGCAATTGAGGAAGAATCTGAAGCTCATGAAGTTGTTGTTACTTTGAGCATTGAGTTGCCAAAAGGAAAAATTTTGAAAAGGAAGAAACAAGACTCATCACAAGTATCACTAACTCCTCCAGCAAAGTGACCTAATACTAGAGCATCTGTAGTGTCACCGAGTAAGAAGCAGAAAAATGTTGCAATGCCTAAGGTCACAAGGACTTATAAGAAAACGCCTCAGAGACTCATTTTGAGTAAAGAGTCCAGTGACACCGAATCGGAAGATGCAAGCAAATTTTAGATTGTTAAGAGTCAAAAGGAAGATGTACATAGCGTTGATAATTTGTGTGCTAATCTGAAACAATATGGTGGATTTGGAGCTTTTAGATATGTGAAATATGATTCCAAAAATGAAGATGAAAAGAGGCAAATAGAAGAAGCAGTAGTATGTACAATACTTAAATTCCGAATAGTCCCATTGGAAGTAACTGATTTCCTTCCTAAAACATTGTATTCACATATTGACACCAGGTGGCAATATGCTATGGACTCGGAGAAACAGGTTAGAGAAAGAGTTTTGGTACATCTCTTTCTAGACATGTCAATAGATGACATTAAAGAACATTTAAAGACCTCATAGACAAACTTTCAAGTAAACCAGAGATCATTGAAAATGATGAACGGTCTTTATCTTGAAGCCGAGAATGAAACTAAGGAAAAATGGCAAGAAATATTCTGACTCAAGAATGATGAACCTCATGTTGAACCTCAAAGTGAAGTTGAAATAGTTGACATCATCGAACAAGATCTTAATGAAACTATTCAATTAGATGAGGATGTCATGGCTTCTGAGGATTAGGGACAAGAAATGATAGAAGGCAATGCCTATGCCAAACTGGTATCCAGTGAATCAGTTTTGGAACAAGTCAATTCATATCCTTTGGTCACTCAACAAGTCCCAACTAAGCATCCTAAGGATACTGATCAAGAGAAAGGGGGTCAACAGTCTACCAAAGGAGAATCTACTTCTCAAACCACTGGGGAACAGACTTCTCAAGCACCTGCAAGCACAGAAATTGTTGCCATCGAGACCCCAAGCATAGAAGCACCGAAGGACACAACAAAGGCTATAGGAACCAACAAAAGTGTTGCCTCTACCAAGCAACCTACTGAGGATGATGAAGCCTCCAAAGCCATTGTACTAATTCAACTGATGAAAGCCTCATCATCTAGAGACAAGAAAATGAAGAATCATAGTTTCAAGATAGATCTGTCTAAGCCCATTGTGTTGCCAAATGTTGACATTTCTAAACTGAAAGGGCAAGCACTCATTGAATTTAGAGAGCTATGCAAAGCCAAATCTGAACAGGAAAGATAGATGGCTATTCAGAAAAAGAACCATGTACTTCAGAAGGTTAAGGCATTATTGTCAGACATGCTACCTGAAGCTACTGTGAATAAAGATGTTGCCATCCATATGCAACTAGATGAACTCCTCACTCAATTAGAAGCATCAGGAGTAGACGCATTAGAATACCTCAGTAAGCTGAAGGATAAAGAACTAACTGCAAAAATGATTGAAGAGGTACAGAAAGCGATTGCTATCGGTAAAGTCAAACTAGTCAAATTTATTGCTGAGTTGTCCCCTCAACTCAAGCATATTCTTTATTTGTTTCAAAAGATCTGTACATTCTCTTTATTCATTAAGGATATCATAAATAAAACTGCAATCATTTAACAAGAGCACCAATCTCTCCAATACATTGACTACCGAGCCAAATTCTATTCAGAATTTCTACACCAAATTGCAAACTCTTATGGCTCAATAGTTGGAACTTCAAAATGAAGAGCACAAGATCAGGCTGGATATAATGACTCTTCAGACATTATTCATTCCTCATCTCTCATCTGTTCAAGAGCAGATCAACCGAGCCACTCATTTATCCACTCAACCAGAGGGAAGCACACTAGATGGTCTGATCTCACTCCTAGCTAACATCACAACTCAGAATTCACTCATGGATAGTGTCAAGGATGCCCTCTCTACCGTTCTCACCGATGCAAGGACAAAGTATAAATCCATTTTTGACTAGTTGCCTCCACCAAATGGTAACTAGTTTTGATGTTTGTCAAAAAGGGGGAGTATAGTAAAGTATCAAAGGGGGAGTGTAGTATACAGGGGGAGTATACAGAGCAGAACAAAGTATCCAAATGTACAGTTGAATTTGATAGGGGAGAAGTAAACACCGAGCAATGATCAAAGAGCAAAGAACAAGTGCTGCAAACACAAAACATTGATCACCGAGCATGCAAAATCAAAATTATGTACAATATATTGATAAGGGGAGTATATCTGAGTATACTATTTATTGACTATTGTATATACTATTAGTTTAGTCAAATTTTGTAAGTATATAGATTTTGGGTTATGACTTTGAAAGGAGTTTTGTCAAACATCTCAAAACTAATGTCAAAAGGGGAGATTGTTACTATTTATTAAGTTGTCATTAGTTTTATATCCAAAGTCATCCTATATACTCTAGTCGGTTAATACTACCAGAACATTCAGTCGGTAAGCACTAAAGCAGTCGGTTACAGAAGATAGAAGTCACAGAGTCTAGTATACACCGAGTTGTCTACCGAGTAACACTCTATGTCTACCAAGCAGCAAAAATGATATACCGAGTGAATACACACCGAGTGAAAATGTGTTACCAGATTCATTGAACCTGGACACATGTGGAAACGTGTTACAAGATTGAGGAACAAAGAACCATTATCACATAGGAAATTGCACTTCTAGATTGTGTATGATTTTGAGGTCATCTATCCAATGAAATATTTTGTATAGTTATTCATTCGATGAATCTTGTTTGTAAGATCGATGCATGAACAAGATCTCCATCCTAAGAGATCTATTTATATGCAGAATGATTTAAGGATCAGATATAGAGGTGTATGAAGAAAGACATGTGTAATAGATAAGGAAGCACTGAGTATTGTGACTGTTAGAGACACATAGGTCACCGAGAAGGATTTCAAAGAACAGTCAAGGAACAGAGTAAACAGAAGGGTTTACCGAGTTAATCTATGGATTACCGAGGTATGCTATAAGCAAGGTAATCTCATTTTGAGCACATAGAATTTTCTATAACATTTCAGATGTAAAGTTGTAGATATTTGTAAAGATTTTATTGTAATATTTTGAGTTGTAAGAGAAACCTTTAACAGGGTAAAAGACTCTAACAAAGTCTATAAATTGTAAAGCCTTTAACTAGGTGCATCATTTAGTTTAAGTGTTGTAAAATCCTTTAGCAAGGTAGATCTAAAGATCTTGATACTCCTAATAGGGTAAGCTATCAGAAATAGCTAAACATGTAGCTCTAACCAATCACCCTTTATTATTGTAGTAGTGAAGTTGTGGGTGCCATCCCCACCGCAATTTTTCTCTCTAACCAAGAGTTTCTGCATAACCAAAATATATGTGTTATGGAGTGAATCATGTATGATTGTTATTTATTTGTTTTAGCATTATATTATGTTACAACAGTTTTTGGTTTATGCTTAACAGTAAAGTAATTGTTTAAGAAAGGATTTGAAGTACTGATTCACCCCTCCCCTCTCAGTACATTAGCTTTCCATATTGGGCCTAACAGTTTCTATATCTATCCTATTATTTGGTAGATTTATATTAAGATATAAAAACCACCACATATATCAAAAAATTATATTTTATCTAATTCAAATATAATATATTGAAAATTATATATATTTCTATTAACATAATTGTATTAAAACTTTCATTCAAAATGTTCATTTCTATTTTGAAGAGGATTCATATAATATAATAACTTGCCTCTAACATACACAATAAAATAGAAACTTATCTTTTAAAAGTAGTTTGAAAGGATTTCATCAAAATAGAAACTTATGTTTTGAATATCTACTTTTAAAATTCTTTAAAACATGTTTTTTAAATATATGTGCAAGTTTCTATTAAAATATAAAAACTTAATAAAAGAAATGAACATAGTTACTTATCCAAGCTACTAAAACACACACCCAAAATAGAGCACAATTAAAACTTTATTCCCTTCAATTGTGAAACATAATGAGCTCATATGAAATTGGGTATTTGAAACCTGAAAGATAGTGAGCACTACGATGCCAATGTCTTGAGGAGCTTCGTGTGACATCAACCTTCGAAATGGATCCCAAATGTCCACAAGTTGCAGGATATCCTTTGCCATTATTTTTTTATATCTATGTATACTAGTGGATTTATCATGATATATATGTATACTGGGGATTTTAAAATAAGATTTCTTGAGTATTTTTTATAGGATTACATATTAGATTTATTATAACTAGGTTGATCTTTAGTGCTTTTTAAATCAAAGTTTTTCATAAGATAATATATTTGTCATAGGTTTTTTAAGTTTCTATGTGTTGAATCTTTTTTATAAAAGATGGTAATTAAAATTAGTTGTAAGTCAAATAGACATTTGGACAATGTTGAAGGTAATATCAAGGTATGATTTTTTCAGAGTTCAGAAATGTTGTATACAAGATTTTGCGTAAAAAAAATTATTTTAATTTTTCTCCTCTTTGTGATGAAGGATCATAGAGCGTGATGAAATGTTGAAAACAAAAATAGATAGTGTTTTTACTCAAAATCTTATATACAACAATGTTGAAGGAACAAAAATAGACAATTTTTTTTCTCAAAAGCTTGTATACAACAATGTTGAAATGGCTTCTCTCGCTCCTCGCTTTGTCACTCCATGCTTTATCATTGTTGCTCTCCTCAATGGCTCTCCTAGTGTTGTGGTTGTTTTGTCTATTGGGGTGTGTGGTGTTGTGGTGGGTGATGCCTTTGTTCCTGCAGGTGCTACCCCTACAATGGATGGTCCATGCCCTTCTTCTTCATGGGTGGATGTTGTGTACCCTCCTACCGATGTTTTAGCTAGCCCTTGTGCCTTTGTGCCCACCAGTAGTGTTGTTGCAAATGGATCGTGCCCTCCCCCCTCTGTGGATGCCCTTCTGGATGGAGTGGCTGTTGTTTATTCTTCTTATGGTGTCCCTACTGTTGGTCTAGGGGGTTGTTTGGTTGGTGTTGTTGTTGGGGGTGTGAATGCTCCTAGTGTTGCCTTGGTTCCTCCTCGACCTCCCCCTTTCACTGGTGATGAAGTTTTTTTCGTGTGGCCAAATTTGTCGCTCATCCTCCTAAGGGGATTCATCATCTTCCCTATGCCAAATCCTCCCTTGTGGTGGTTTGTGATCATGATGTTGTGGATAATATTGATTTCTTGGGTTTTGGTCTTCTCTTCCAGATCTCCATTATTGGGTGAGCAATTCTTGGAAGTCTTTGGTTGCTTTTAGCATTGATCTTTTTCCTTGTGCTAAAGTTTTTTATAGCTTCCTTTAATTCTTCCTTGGATAGAGATTTGGTGTTGGGAATGTTGTGAGCTTGGGGAGATCACTCTCTTTCTATCAAGCCCTGGACAACTTCTTTTAACCCCATTACTAAACCACTTAATGTGTGTCCAGTGTGGGTTTGCCTTCCTAATCTTCCTTTCCATTTTTGGGAACAATTTTGCTATGAGGCCATTGGCAACTCTATTGGTTGGCTCTTGAAAGTGGATGATGCCACATTTTCTATGGGGCATTGTACTTTTGTCTGTATTTTAATTAACATTGACATCTCTTCGCCTCTCAAGAGAGATGTGGTTCTTGGGTAAAAGTACAAAGCTGTGTCACACTTTTATAAAGAAAATGGTCAAGTTGATTCAACTTTTTAAATTAAATCAATTAGAAGTGAGATATATGTTTTGAATTTTGAAATGATGTAAACTAATAAAGTTTATATTCTTTTTTTCTATTTTATGTTTGTAATTTTTAGAAAAATTGAAAAAATTATTTGAATGTAGTTTTTCATAAAGTAAAGAATATAATTTAGTTGTTGATAAAATGTTGAAATTGAAGTTACACAAGCAGCCACACTTTATTTAGTAAATTTTACCTTTCTTTCTTCAATTTTTTTGTGTATATTGATAACTTGAAACTTTAATTCATGGATATATTTTTTACTATTTATTATAAATATATATTTTTCAATAAATTCGAAAAGTCATGTGTGCTAAAATATAACTCTTTCCAATTCTTGCCACTTTTTTCTTAATTATTCATCCAAATTAGAAAAGAATTATATCATCTTGACATAAATTCTTTTCTCTACTGCATCATATTTTTTTCAAAAGTTTTATATAAACTTTACTATTTTTCCTTGACAAGATATTCAACCTTATATTTTAGTGTTGATGACCTACTTTTAAGAAAAATAAAATTTAAAAACTAATGAAAACATTAAAAGATATATATTTTGGAAAATTCACTTATAGATCTATAAAAGGGTATTTTTACATTTCAAAAAAATATTATTTATAAGAGTACGAGTTGTTGAAACATCGAGTTTTTTTAATTTTTAATTTTTTTTGTGGTAATTAGACCCAAAGTGGTATAAAATATACCTTTAGTATACACTTCCAATTGGAAAAGTTGTGGTCCATATATAACTTAGCTATAATGAATCTATATAGACCATAAGTTTGACTAAAATTAATTTTTAGTTTGAATTACTTAAATTCACTTGTGCTGATATGGTCTGAAATGTGAAACAGTTTTGTGCTTTTACCCTCTTACGGTTGGTGATAGGCCATGGACACAACCATTAGATTATGCGGGCCTCCCCTTTCGCTACTGCAAATGCTATTCAACAGGTCATCATGTTGTAGAATGTTCTATTCCATGTCATGGGGAAGCTGCTACTTGGTGGAAGAATGCTATTGTTGATCGTTTAATGGTCAATGCTTTCGACTATAATTCTATTGACTCCTCTCAAGAGGATGATGTCTCCTCTCGGGAGGAAGTTGTGCCCCTTGTTAGGTCCCAAAGACAACTAAGAGGGGGTGGGGGGGTGAATCAGTTGTCTAACAAATTCAAACCAAAAACTTATTAACTGACTTAATGCTTAATATCGGTGAATTAGTTAAGTATACCAGTAGACAGTGTTATCAGTAAATTGCTATACTAATAAGAATTAATGCATGAAACATAAACACAAAGTCATCCACAACACATGACACCAATATTTGTATGTGGAAACCCTGTAAGGGGAAAAACCATGGTGGGAAACCTTACCCACAATCAGATGATACTACTGCAGATAGTAAGTGTATAAAGAGGGGTCTGCACATGCAGAAAGGCCAATAGCCTAGAGCTCATTGTTCTATCACAAATGGGAGTCACACTGACTACAGTTGGATGGTTAAATCTAATAAGAATGTAATGCACAAAATAGCATCTTTATATGCTAGATTTAGTACCGGTGTAATGCTGATATGCTTCTACAAGAACCTAACTTCACCTTCAAATGATGTCTTCATGTATGCCTCTGCTTTATCTCGCATATACCTTCACTTAAATCTTTTTTCGCATTCCACACTTGATCTTACAAATAAGATCTTACATTTATACCATACCCTAAGACCAATTTTAGTAGGTCAGCTCTACAAGATATTACAATAAAAACATTTTACAAATAATATAATATCCGATGCAATAACCAATTAATCATGTCGGCTTAATGCATTTACAACAATAATAAATCATCTCCATAGCGAGCCATGCTGATCTGGAAAAGATAAACCTACCGGTGTAACCCTAGATAACCTTGACATATTTGCCGGTAAAAGAAAATATGCAAATATGAATATACCAATGATTATTACTTCAAAATAAAGTGTCCACATGATGTCTTCGACATTACCAAGTGTCTTCCATGTCATTCTAGGTACCGGTGAACATTATATCCTGCTGGTTAACCATATACCAGTAACTGTTGCATAGATTACTGCTTGCCGGTGAATGTTGCTGGATCTCCAAAGTAGGTGTATTCGGTAGGTGTTGACATCAATGACATAACCATACCAAAATACCAACAATCTCCCCCTTTGGCATTGATGACAACACAAGATGGAAAAACCATCATAGTGCCAAAACAGAAATGCCAAATACAAAGACCAACAATCTCCATTTCTCCCCCTGGGAGTAACAATCTTTCATACCAATTTCTTCTTAAATGTGTTTTTCAAAATCTCTCCCCTAAAATCTCTTTTCCTTACCAAAAAGATAATGTGTTTTTCCATAGATATCTCTCCCCCTTTGACATCAAATGCCAAAGTCACAAAAGGTCAAGTTCATACAAAATACCAACCAATTCAATATACCAACTACTCCCCCTTTGAAGTAGCTTCCTCATCAAATACCAGAATACAAATTTGTCCATTTAATTCTGCCGGTTGATGACAATCATCAACTGTCTAAGTCTCTACCAGTGGTGGTATGACTCCGAGCTGATCTTTGAGATACTCAAAAGTTTCCTTAGGCAAAGGTTTTGTGAAAATATCTGCAAGTTGTTCTTTAGTATTCACATAAACCAGTTTTATCTCTTTTTCTTCAACTTTTTCCCTTAGAAAATTCAGTTTGATAGAAACATGTTTTGTTTTAGAATGTAATACCAGATTTTTAGATATATCAATTGCTGCAGTGTTATCACAGTATATAGTAATAGGTTCCTTGCATTTTACTTTTATGTCTTTCAACATTTGCTTAAGCCAAAGTACCTATGTACAATTTGTTGCTGCTGCAACATATTCTGATTTTGTTGTTGATAAAGATGTACAACTCTGTTTCTTACTCAAACAAGAGACTAATCTTTTTCCAAGAAAGAATGCTCCTCCAGTGGTGCTTTTTCTGTCATCTACATCTCTTGCCCAATTTGCATCTGTATATGCACATAGATCAAAATTTTCATCTTTAGGATACCATAATCCAAGATTTGTTGTGCCTTGTAAGTACCGAAAAATCCTTTTCACTGCTAATTCATGATTTTCGCTAGGATTACTCTGAAATCTAGAAACTATACATACTGCATTCATAATATCAGGTCTGGTTTGTGTCAAATACAGTAAACCTCCTATCATAGATTTGTATCTAGTTGGATTAATAGGTGTAGATTCATCCCTTTGAGATAATTTGTCATTTGTAGTCATAGGTCTACTTACCGGTTTAGAGTTCTCCATCCCAAATTTCTTAAGTAGTTCTTTCAAGTACTTAGATTGAATCAAATATATACCTTTATCAGTCTATACGATCTGCAATCCTAAAAAGAATTTTATTTCTCCAATCATAGACATTTCAAATTCTGGTTGCATTTCAAGAGAAAATTATTTGCATAATCCATCTTCTCCTCCAAAGATATTATCATCAACAAATACTTCAATAATCAAGATGTCATCATTAGTTACTTTGTAATATAAATTGCTATCTGCATTTCCTTTGGTAAAACCAATCTTTAAAAGATGCTTATCCAATCTTGCATACCAAGCTCTTGGGGCTTGTTTCAATCCATACAGAGCTTTTCTTAATCTCCAAACCATATTACTGTCATCTGTCAAAGAAAATCCATCAAGTTGTTCAATATAAATTTCCTCTTCAAGATCTCCATTCAGAAATGCACATTTAATATCCATTTGATAAACTTTGTAATCCTTGTGAGCTGCAAAAGCCAAGAATAATCTAACTACCTCAATTCTGGCTACCGGTGCAAAGGTTTCATTGTAATCAACTCCTTCTTTCTGAGAATATCCCTTACACACTAGTCTTGCTTTATTTCTGACAACCTTACCATCTTCATTAAGTTTGTTTCTAAATACCCATTTGGTTCCAATTACATTTTTATCTTTAGGCCGAGGAACTAATGTCCAAGTATTATTTTTCTCAATTTGTCTTAATTCTTCTTCCATAGCTTTAATCCAAAATTTATCTTCACATGCCTCATTGATAGATAATGGTTCAATTTGAGAAATAAGACATACCTCTTCATTTGCCAATCTTCCTCTTGTCATAACTCCTTTAAATTTGCTTCCAATTATCTGATCTTCAGAATGATTCAGTCTTACATACCTGGGTGTCTTAGTCTGTTGTTGTTCTTCATTACTATGGAATCCTCTGATGATACCGGAGTAACTAGATCATCATTCTATACCGGTGGATTCATTGTAGGTTCATTTGTCATAATTTCTGTTTCTGGTTCAGAGTCTATATATCTTGAAGTTCCTCTGAATTGTTCATCAATCTTTACATTTGTACTCTCAATTTTTTTTTGTAATCTTCTATTAAAGCATCTATATGCCTTGCTTTTAGATGAATAACCAAGAAATATTCCTTCATCACTTCTAGGATCAAATTTGCCAATATACTCATCTCTTCTAATATAACATTTACTTCCAAAAATTCTGAAATACTTAAGAGTAGGAATATTACCAAACCACAGGTCATGAGGGGTCTTACTGGTTTCACCTTTGATGTGAACTTTGTTGAATGTATAGACAGCAGTGCTTACTACCTCTCTCCAGTACACATATGGTAGATTTGCTTCTGATAACATACTTCTTGCTGCATCCAAGATAGTTCTATTTTTCCTTTCAACAACTCCATTTTGCTGTGGTGTCCGAGGTGCTGATAACTGTCTTTTGATTCCATTCACTTCACAGAATGTATTAAAATCTTTAGATGTGAATTCTCCTCCTTGATCTGATCTTAAACATTTGATTTTCTTACTGGTTTCATTTTCAACCATTGCTTTGAATAGTTTGAACTTCCCAAGTGCTTCTGATTTTTCTATGAGAAAAGTAACCCAACACATTCTAGAGTAATCATCAATAATTAGCATGAAATATCTATCACCTTGTAAGCTTTTAGTTCTAGTTGGACCACATAAATCAGTGTGAATTAAATCAAGAGCATTATTGGATTTTTCTAGAATACTTTAAAACTAGCTCTAACTTGTTTTCCAAATTGACATTCCTTGCAAATTGTATTCTGAGGTTTCACAATTTTAGGTAGATCTCTAACTGCCTTAGAAGTACTAATTTTTACCATGCAATCAAAATTTACATGACATAGTCTTTTATGCCATAACCAACTTTCATCTATATGTGCAATTAAGCATGCCTTTTCACTGTTATTCAAATGAAAGATATTACCTCTAGTCTGATTACCGGTTGCAATTTCCAAACCAGTTCTATTCATGATTTTTCATTTTCCATTTTTAAATTGTAACTGAAAACCTTTCTCAACTAATTGACCAACACTTAAAAGATTATGCTTTAATCCTTTAACATAGTAGACATTGTCAGTGTTATGTTTACCATCAAGAGATATTGAACCCTTACCTTTGATTGTATAGGCTTTGTCATCTCCAAATCTTACTAAACCTCCATTGTATTCTTGAAAGTTCAAGAGTTTACCTTTGACTCCAGTCATATGACGTGAGCATCCTGAGTCAATAATCCATTCATCCTTTGATTCAACTTTAGCTGCTAGGGCTTGTTTTACCAGTTGAGCAGTAGGTGTCAGTTGATCTTCTGTTATAGCAACAAAAACCCATCCATTGTCTGTTGGATCCTCATCAGAATCATCAGTCACACCTTCATCAGCAATGTAACAAGATTTATCTTTGTTTTTCTTAAATCTGTATCTCTGATATTCAGGATTAGGCTTGTATGTTCTTCTAGCTTCTTCTCTTAGTCTAGCATGTCTATCAGGGCATCTTGAAGCCATATGACCAATCTTATTGTAGTTAAAACATTTAAAGGGTGCTTTACCTTCATACTTACTTCCAATTGGACCTTTTGGAATTTTCCTTGCAAATAGTGCTTCAAGTTCTTCAAGCTCTTCATTCTCCTTCCTAGTTTCTTCAAGTTCTCTTGCATAAAAGGCTCTCCAGTCTGATTTGTCAAAAGATGGAGCAGATGATGTTGATTCTTTAAAGGCCAAATCAATCTTTATAGTAGCAACAAGACCAAATTTCTCAATTTCAAAAGCTGAAAGTTTTCCAATCAATGTATCCTTGGTTACTGATGTATTAGGCATTGTTCTCAACTCATTTATAGCAGTAACCTTCATTTTATATGCTGATGGCAAACCTCTTAAGATTTTTGAAACAATCTCATCCTCACTCAAGGTTCCTCCACAACATTTGATACCCAAAACAATTTCATTTACTCTTTCCATAAAAGTAGAAATCCTTTCAAGTTTTGCAATTTTGACTGTGGAATCTCCTTCATTCAGTGTTTCCAAATGATCCCAAATAGCTTTAGCAGTAGACCTATCTGATAATCCCATGATTTGTTGATCTGATAATGCACTCAGGAGTGCTTCTCTTGCTTTGCAATCATTTTCTTCATCTTTTGCTAGGGTAGTTGGAGCAGTCTGACCAGCTACAGCACTAGTATAACCATTCTTAGTAACATCCCAGATGTCTTTACCGATGCAATTCAGATGTGTCTCCATTCTGATCTTCCATATCCCATAGTTGGTTCCATCAAGTTTAGGAGTGTCCTTCCTAAAATAATTAGTAGATATTGGATCTCCTCAAGTTGTTAAACTTCTGCAAAAAGAGGACTAGACTTTGATACCAATTGTTAGGTCCTGGAGACAACTGAGAGGGGGGGGGGGGGGGGGGGGTGAATCAGTTGTCTAATAAATTCAAACCAAAAATTTATTAACTGACTTAATGCTTAATATCGATGAATCAGTTAAGTATACCGGTAGACAGTGTTAGCAGTAAATTGCTATACCGATAGGAATTAATGCATGAAACATAAACACAGAGTCATCCACAACACATGACACCAATATTTGTACGTGGAAACCCTATAAGGGGAAAAACCACGGTGGGAAACCTTACCCACAATCAAATGATACTACTGTAGATAGTAAGTGTACAAAGAGGGGTCTGCACATGCAAAAAGGCCAACAGCTTAGAGCTCACTGCTCAATCACAAATGGGAGTCACACTGACTACAGTTGGATGGTTAAATCTAATAAGAATGTACTGCACAAAATAGAATCTTTATATGCTGGATTCAGTACCGATGTAATGTTGATATTCTTCTACAAGAACCTAACTTCACCTTCAAATGATGTCTTCGTGTATGCCTATGCTTTATCTCGCATATACCTTCACTTAAATCTTTTTTCGCATTCCACACTTGATCTTACAAATAAGATCTTACATTTATACCATACCCTAAGACCAATTTTAGTAGGTCGGCTCTACAAGATATTACAATAAAAACATTTTATAAATAATATAATATCCAATGCAATAACCGATTAATCATGTTGGCTTTAATGCATTTAAAACAATAATAAATCATCTCCATAGTGAGCCATGCTGATCTGGAAAAGATAAACTTGTCGGTGTAACCCTAGATAACCTGGACCTATTTGTCAGTAAAAGAAAATATGCAAATATGAATATACCAATGATTATTACTTCAAAATAAAGTGTCCACATGATGTCTTCGACATTACCAAGTGTCTTCCATGTCATTCGAAGTACCAGTGAACATTATATCCTACTGGTTAACCATATACCAGTAACTGTTGCATAGATTACTGCTTGTCGGTGAATGTTGCTGGATCTCCAAAGTAGGTGTATTCGGTAGGTGTTGACATCAATGACAAAACCATACCAAAATACCAACACCCCTCACTACTGCTAAATCTTCTATTGATCCTCCTATTGTGGCCTCCTCTGTTCCTGAGGACCCCACCCCAGCTTCTCCTATTCTACAACCTCGATCTAATCCTATTGGACTTGCTTCTAGTGCTATTTCATTGTAACATGTTGTTGTTCTACAACAACCTCTTGTTGTTCTATTGCAACACTCTATTGACACTACGGATTGTAACCCTATAGGGCCCCTCTCAATTGATCTCTCTTTTGATTGTCCTAATGATAGTATCACCTAGACAATGGTTTCTCACAGGCAGAAGGGGAAGTCTTCTCCCCTCCCCCAAACCCCCCTTTGTCTAGGTTTGGGTGTCTCTCCCCTTCCTTGATTGGGGTTTTGGGTGTTTTTCGGTTTGACAAGGTTTTATTTGGCCTGTCTGACTATGCTTTGTTTCTTATTGTGTTTGGGTTGTTGTTTTTTGAGCCAACATCCTGTATTTTGGTGTTGTTTGTGTGTTGTTGATAGCCTTTGACTATGTTAAGGGTCAGTGCCCTAGTTAACACTGCTTTACTAATGGAAAACAATGTTGAAGGTGTCTTGTGTATCTTTAGAAATTTAAGGTAATTCATTTTTTTGTTTTTGCACGTCAAGATGGATAGCATTGAGTATATCAAATGGAAATGACCAGGGATAAATAACACACTCTAAAGAACTTAATTAGGTGACCCATTAACTTGTTTGGGTGGCTCATGGACTTGTTTAGGTGATTAAACTCATTTACACTTGCTTTTCCAATAAAATTACAAGATTTTTAATTAGATAGTGATATCTCAAACATTCCATTTATCATACATGTTCTAGAACATACAATTGATGGTATATATATGTTAAGATATAAAGAAGAATAAATGTCAATGATACTTAAACTATTAACATATAGACAATTATTTTAATGGCATATAAAATTATAATAGACGAGGACATTTTTTTAATCTTATTCTATAAGCTATCAAAGTTTAATTGGGTTCTTAAGCTTCCAAAGCTCATAATTCAAATTGAACAATGCTTCTAAAAATTTGCACTAGCTTTATATCATCTTCATCCTGATGTAAAAATATTTTGTCACATTTTATTCAGAAGCCAATTCTAGATTCAACTTAACCATATTTCTATTTTACTTGTCAAGTTTTAAATGTCCATTGCTTATTCAGAAGCCAATTCTTGATTCAAAGTTCATCATTAACCTAAAACTAATTTCAAATGGTATGTTATGTTGGAGGAAAAAATTATGATTTGGGTGGGCAGGTGGTGGTAGCAAGAAGTGCCCCAACAATCACAAGCCTAGCAGAGGAGGTGGGTGATTTGGAATTCCAAGACATGAAATCTCACAAGCTCGCTCTAATAGACTACAGTGATGGTCAATTCCAGGAATTGGATGTTCAAATTGATTACATGTCCATTATTGCTCTCATAATGAAACTCCAGGAAAGCAAATAAAGACCCTTATTTAATCCAGAGGATTTGGACTTCTAATTTTCATAGAGTTTGCATTGAAAACCAAAAAAAAATTGCCCCTAGTGTACTTAACGTTAAAGTTGAATTGCAAATACCTGGAGTGTAGGCAAAAGAAAATGAATCCTCTTTCTTTGATATCAACGTTTCCATTACATTCTATGATTATTATTTTTCACACAAGGAGTAAAAAATTATTAATCAAAAAGAAGTATACAAAGTAATAAAGGCCTATAGCCCAACAGAGAACAAAGAATTAAGCATTCCTATCCTCCTCAAAAAAATTCCCTAACAAATGAGAAACCACTGTGACATTCCATTCTCTAGGAATATGACAAAAAAGTAACCATATAATCTATGGAATAACCACAACTAAATGCCAATTAACACCATTCAAGTGTTGCGCATTCAGCATATGCACTACCACTTGTGAATCTGATTATTATTAGCAAGAGGAAACATTTAGGATAGATTGAAAATAATGCTCCTTATAATAAGAGAGAATTTGGTAAAAGAAAAAAAGATAGAGAAGACAAAAACAAAAAAATACAACAGAAAGCAAAAATAGAAAAACCATTTTATAACAGGATTGTAGTGTAGTTATATACACTATCTTATAAGGATAATTTACAAAAACTATGAACAATTCTTTTATAATTGAATGATATTTAGTTGCATTTACATAACAATAAATCAAAAAATTTATATATTTTAAAATTATTCTATTTTAACTTGAATCTCAAAATCATATGTATACTTTCACAATTCAACTTAACCATATATACTATCATGATATTGATTTCTATGTCAATAATGACCCAATCTTTGATATATCTTATAACTATCCAATGAGTAAGTTTTTGTTTTTTAAATTAAGCTTATTAGTACATATTATGTTACTTTTGATTTTCGATATAAAAAGAGGTATTTTAATGTGTTTTTAAAAGAAATCAAAGTTTGAATTTAGTTGTTCAATGACTAAAATTTTGTTTTTCTGAATAAAGTTTATTAATATATATATCATGTTACTTTTTTCTTTTGTGAAAAGATAATATATATTTTTAAAGAAATTAAAATTTTATGATTGCTAATTTTATATTTATATATATATATATATATATATATATATTGATTTGAAACAAGGTTGCATTGTAGAATAGTTCCTACCAAATTTTGACAAAACTGTTTTTCTATCTGAATTTGAGAAGTAAAAAAATTGAGGAGAATTGACTTAATATATAGACAATTGATGTTTTTGATTAAAAAACTGCCAAAACTAGGGGGCTAACCTGGAGTACATAGCAAGCCTCAAAGAGAGCATTAACAACATAAACACAACAGCCAAGCGACAGAGCAATAGCCAATCCCTATCATAACTATCAAAAACATAATCCACCTACTACTATAGAAGATCACAAGATTGATGACAATCATGTCCATATAACGAATGAAAAAGTAGATATCTACAAAGAAACTAACATTAAACTGACTAACCCTAGTAGTAAGCATATTGTTCATATGGCAGTATCTGGAAAAAATAAAAAGAGTCTTAACAAGCCACATAAGGCTGATGATGAAATTAAACATAACCAGGATCCAACAGATCTAGCCTCGAAACCTTAAACAAAAATGGATAAAAAACACCCATTATTCATTTTTTCCAGTCACCATGTGTTGGGAAAGTAGCAGACCCGTCCAATCATTAGCAAGGAACTCAGACAATTGATGTTATATTGAATTGGATTACTCTAAATTTCACCCATTCAACCATTATTAAAATACAAAATTTGCTCATAAGACCTAGTAAAAATTGCAAAATTATTACCAATAAACAAACCAATGTTGTGATTTAGCATAAAAATTCCTAGATTTAAATGTAGTTGTTTAAATAATATCAAAATAAATTAAAAGAAAATGAATTTTAGATTATAAGCATTTTAATTATTTTCAAGGACTTGTTGTTCTAGCTTTCACTCTATTATTCTACATGGATATCCAACTAATTAGCTCTTTGTTCATTGAGGAGTTTATGGTTAATATAATTATTAAACAATTTACATTTACTGTATAGCCGATAGATTTCTTGGATAGTTGAATTAATTTTGGAAGTGTAGTTTATTTAGAATTATTTGTTTAAAATATTATTAACCATTTTTTTATTCATTATAAATATTTTTTTCAATTAATCCAATTTATGGAGTTTTTTGTTTCACATATATAAAGGTTACATGAATTTTTTTTTAAGACAAAACCACTGAATGGACATTTACAATTGATGAACTTTATGAAACATAAGTTAAAAATATAGTTAGAGGAAAGTAGAGGTAAAAGTAAAATATTTTGATTTTAGTAATTTATTTATTTTTATAATAATAATATTTATTTAAATTTTATTTAATAGTTAAAATAAATTTAAATCTGATTACTAAACAAAATCATTATTATTGATTTTTATATTTTATTTTTTTAGGTTTAATAGTTGAGTTTTAAATAATCATACTTGAATAAAATTAATTTTACTTATTGAAAACAAAAAATTAATAATTTATTAATTCTTGTGTATTTCATTTAATAATATTTCATTTACATAATTTTTTTAACACAAAACAATTGAATGTATATTTGCAATTGGTGACTTTTATCAAACATAGTTTAATTAATATAATTAGAGGTAAGTGGAGGTGAAAGTAAATTATTTTTTATGATTTTATAATTTATTTATTTTTAATCACAATAATACTTATGTAAAGTTTATTTAGTATTAAAATAAATTTAAATTTAATTATTGAAAAAAATTATATTATTATTATTGATTTTTTATCTTTTATTTTTTAGGCTTAATTGAATTTAAATAATCATACTTAAATTGTTGAGTTTTATGAAACATAGTTAATAAATATAATTGGAGGTAAGTGAAGGTGAAAGTAAAATATTTTTATGATTTTAATAATTTATTTATTTTTATTATAATAATTGTTTAATATTTATTGAATAGTTAAAATAAATTTAAATTTGGGAATGTCCCCGCGGCGTAATGGTATGTTGCGATCCCTGTTGATAGGGAGGTTTCATGTTCAAGCCCTTGCAGATACTATGCACGTTGAATGAGAAAGCCCGCTTGTTTCGGTACGTTCAATGGTCCCCCCTGGCGATTGGTACCCACGTTGTAGTCAGTGTTGATGCCTCATTGTTCCCAGTCCACGCAGCACAAATCCTCGTGTTGCAGTCCCTCTCGTGCCAAAAAATGTTGATAATTCAAGATGCCCCATTGCTAGTTTAAGGAGAGACAAATCCCGTGTTGGAGAGATAAGGAGAATTGTAATGGAGTGATAAGGAGATGTTTGGAGAGACAAGGTGTATGGAGTGATAAGGAGAGATAGATATAACAAATATATTTAAAGAGTGGCATTCAAATCATCGAGGAGGTGTTAATACCTCATCATGTAATCCCTTGGGGAGGGATCCCCCATTGTGACCCCCACTGGTTCGTAGCTCTAGTTAAAAGCATTCTTAATAAATAAAAATGACAAAAATATTACCGATCAAAAAAAATAAAAAATAAATGTAAATATTGAAAAAAATATTATTATTATTACTGATTTTTTATTTTTTATTTTATTTTAAGATTAATTGTTTGATTTTAAATAATCATACTTTAGTTAAATTAATTTTACTTAATAAAACCAAAAAAACTATTTATTAATTTTTATGTTTTTTTTTTAAAATTTAATTATTAAAAATAAAAACAATTCTTTTACTCTTTTTTAATGTCTTATTATTTTTCAAGGTTTAATTGTTTTTTTGACACATCAATAAAAAATGTTTACTTTTCATTATCAAATATTTTTGAACATTGAAAAATATTTTTTCGTTGATTTTGATTGATTGCTATTAAAAAGTTTATTCACTAGTTAGTTGTTTTTAAAAAGGCAGCCTCGCCTATAGTTGCAGGCAAGAACTAATAATTATTCTAATTGTAGTATATTTTGTCATATTTCAAATGTGTTGGAGTTCACTTCTCTTTGAACATTTAGCTTTTTTTTTTTAACAATTGTATTTTTTGGTAGATTGGGCCTACTCATTTGAATAATTCTAGTGGAAACTTTGACAATTCAAGTTCTACAATTTTGATAATTCTTTACCAACTTCCAATTTGAATTTTGAGTTGATTGGATAAAATCTGGATATGGAATAAACTTTCTATTAAATGTTCTAACTTGAAAATTCAATAAGCATCTGTTAGGGTTTTCTTGCTACCACTGTACTATTTTTCCGCTTCTTGCATTTTCTGTTGTCATACCACATTTATTGCAAGATTTTAAGCCTTTTATTATGGCTTTGGCCATTCCCAGCCTAGCAGTTGATGTTGGTGTTGGTGTTTTAGCATTTGGAGATCATGGCTCCTCTGAGCAAATGACCCCACAAGTTTGTCTTGAAAGTGTTTCACGAGGTACTGTTTTTGGTGCCCCTGATGTTGTTTTGCCATTGCAAGATTTTGATAGTGTCTGTGATTGGCTTGAAAAGTATACATTGATAGGATATTTTGTGGGGAGGATTCCACTTGAAAGCATTTTGTGTGACTGGGTTGCCAAAGCTTGGGCCCCTCATGGGGTCTGGCTTGAGGGTGTTCAAAATATTACCAAGGGTTTTTTTTAATTTCACCAATGTTGAGGGAGTTCTCAAAAATGGGCCATGGTATGTTCGGTCTTCCTTACCTATTCTTTAGCCTTGGTCAAGAGAATTTACAATCTCTAATGAACAAGAAGCCATAGGTCCTTTTCTGGGTTGAATTCCCTGGCCTTCCTCTTCCTTGTTGGTTGTTCTTGTAAACTATTGCCCAATCCCTTGGCAAGGTGGTTTGCATGGAACCCTGGACCATTTTTTTCATGCTCGCCTTCAAAAGAGGGTTTGTATTGAAGTGGATTTATCCTAGTATCTTAAGGAAACTATTGATATTTAGGTTGGCGGATAATGTTTTTCTCAGCATGTGCTTATTTTGAATTTGCCCAAATACTTGTTATCGATTGAAATCCTCTAATCATAAGATTAAGGATTTCCCTCTTGCTACCCTTCGCACTAAGTCCCCACCTAAAGAATTTGTGCCCTCTCGCCCTTCTCAGACTATCTAAAGAAGGTTGGACCATAATAGGTTGAAAAAATAAGCCAAAGTAGGATGTTTCTGCTACTTTGCAGCCCTCTTCACAACCTGCTGCTTCAACAAAGTCAGTTTCTACTCAAGTGCAAGCTAGTGTGCAACTGGATGTTTCAAACCCTATTGATAAGGGGAAGGGCTTTGCTGAGGGTAGCTCTACTCTACTTGGGTGCATACCACTCAAGCTGCTTCAGTTATAGTTTCTCAACCTATCTCATTACGTCGATCTCGCAACCCCTTAGGGAAGGATGATGATGATGATGAAGTTCATGATAAACACAAGGTTCTTCCAGGCGATTCTTACACTAGTTTCTGATCCGCTTCATATTTTCTTTAGATTAGATACTCCTCTCTTGAGGACGAGGATAGCATACACGAATTTGAATGATGATTTTTTTTCACATGGAATGTTCAGGGTCTTATTGACCTCACTAGGACATATTTTGTGCGGGATATTAGACAGACTTATCCTACTATTGATGTTTTATGGCTTCAAAAAGTTAAAATTGCATCTTTCATGTTAGTTGTTGCATGTCGTGTGATTTGGCCAGATGGCCTAGTTTTTGCCTCAAAACACGAAGCTAGTCAAGGAGTTGTTGTTACTCTCCTCTCACCACTTTGGCATTCTTCTACAGTTGATCATGGGTTAGATCCCACTCAACAGGTGGTGTGGGTCCTCATGTTAGTTGATAATCATTCGTTTGGGATCAAATTAATGTTTATGCTCCTAATGATGATGTTGAGCGATCTTGTTTGTGGTGGTGGATAATTGATTCTTTGCCACCTGTCACTCAAGGGTGATGTGTGGGGATTTTAATATGGTTGAAGTGGCCTCTGATAAAGATGGCATTTTGCCTTCTAGATGGACAACTAATGAACATGAAGCCTAGTTTCACATACACAATAAATTGGGTCTTTTCGATCCTAACACCAACCGCTTCCCTTCTCAGGGTGTCTAGAACACTTGGTGTAATTACCATGGGGGCTTCACTTAGTCAACCTGGGTTATAGCATGTGAGTTCATGGCATACTAAAGAATCCTCCTATTTTCAAAAAAAATATTGCCTTAAACTTCTTTTTTGTCACCCCCTCCCAATACACAACCTAAATTAAAAACCCCCTATTTTTGACAAATATTGTATTTTTTCATAGCTTGAATTAAAAAATCCCCTATTTTCACCAATAACAAATATATTGTACCCTCATTTTTGGGATATTAAACCCCCCAATATGAATGCACGTGATATAATATTGGCTAGCCAATGAAGCCCCCATGGTAATTACATAGTTGGCTCTGAGATGATTTTTAACCACCTTAATTTGGCCATGATCTCGGCTCAATATTTTTTTTCCTCAAGGGAAAATAAATCTCTTCTGGTTTTACCCCTTGCTGAGGTCACCTTGTTAGATAATTTTCCCATCAAGTTTGGTATTGAATGGCAGTTAAGTTGTATGCATCCTTCTAAAACATAGTTTTTTTCTCAATACTTCCTTTCTTAATCATCTTCCCATGTTGGCCTACATCCAATGGTTCTGGAATCTTGAGAGTTGTTCCACTCAGCTTTTTGGTTGGATTACATGGTGGAATAATGTTATCCAACACACAACTTGTTTTATTTTCATCTATGGAAGATAGTTGGCTTTGTATCGTTGATGGTCCTATGAGGCTACCATGAAATATTTGAAGGCCACTATAGAAGCTTTGATGGCCAACCCCTTTAGTCCTGAATTACAAGTCAAGGTTGCCCAACTTCGACATAAAAAATAGATAGTGGAAAACCATGCTACTAGAGGTGCCTAGATTAAATCTATATTACACTAGCTCGAGGTTGGTGACCATGCTTCTAAGGAGTTCTTTCTGGCTCTTGGAGCTTGTCATTCCTCTCCTAGGATCAAAAGGATTAAGGGCGGTCAATCAGTTCTCTCTGATCTATTGGATATTTTTTAAGCCTTTGTCAGACATTATGAGAAGGTGTTTACTATGTAGGAAAATTCCCTTGAGTGTGACCAAGCCTTGCAGGAATGCCTTGTTGTTCCATCCCATCTTTCTAATTCCCAAAGATTATTTGTGACCAACTTCTCACTCTTGAGGACCTTAAAGAGGTTATTTTGTCTATGTCATATGACAAAGCTCCTAGTTGTGATGGTTTCCCTTATGAATTCTACAAAGCCCTATGGCCTTATGTTGGTTTCGACCTGCATAAGGTTTATTTGGAGGGTTTTCACTCCCAATCTCTAGGGTAGCTCATCAATAAGGGGAATATCAAGTTCATCCCTAAAGTTGGTGATTCTGAGGATATTTGTAATTGGTGACCCATAACCTTGTTGAATGTGTCTTACAAAATCATTGCCAAGGCTTTGGCTCTTAAGGTCAGACATCTCTTTCTGCATATTATTCACCCAGAATAGATTGATTTCATCAAATCTAGGTTTTATCTGGGACAACATCATTATGGTATGGGAAAGAGTGGAGTGGGCTCAAAAATTTTCACAAAGAGCCATTTTTCTTAAAATTGATTTGCCAAAGCTTATGATCCCATTGAATGGCCCTTCATTCTTTTTATTCTTACAACATTAGGGTTTGGACCTCGTTTCATTCAGTCTATGCAAATTCTCTTTGGGGATGCTTTGGCTTGCATCACCATTAATGGGTTTCAATCCTTGGCCTTTGGCCTTTTTAGGTCCATCTACCAGGGCTATCCTCTTGCCCCTTCTTTGCATGAGTTTTCTACTAAAGGATTTGGGTATCTACTTGCTGCTACCATTTCGACTAGACGTGTCAGGGGGATTTCCCTAGCTGAGTCACCTTCTCAACTTGTCAATGGACATTTTGCTGATGATTCATTTCTTACCCTCATTGAAGAGGAGAATAATGTCAAGGAAGTGCTCCATTTCCTAGACACCTTTTGTTTGGCATCTGGGTCAGCTATTCAATGGCACAAAACTTAGTGCTACAAACAATATTTTCTTCCTTCTCCTCCTTGGATTCTTCAGTATGGTTGGAAATGGATCCAACACGAGGAGATTTTTAGATTCCTGGGCATTCCCTTTTCTTTTAAAGGGCCTGTTGTTGCCCTTTGAAACGTTGTGTTAGCCAACATTGAGAATAATTTTTCTTACTGGATTTCTAAACCTCTCTCTTTGGTTGGTAAATTCCAGATTTACTCCAAAGTGCTTGCAACCACTAATGTTCACTACTCTTCTTGTTGGGCCCCTTCCAAGGCCTCTTATAAAAAGCTTGAGAAACTTCTGCAAGACTTTCTGTGGACCAATGGAGCCGATCATCATGGTTTTCACATAGTCGCTCGGGAGTTTTGTTGTCTCCCATGTGTTGTCTTCAAAATTTGATTCCCTTTAACATCCTTAAAATAATATGGTTTAAAGCTTGGTGCAGAAGAGACATCAAAGGTAAGGAAATTCTCAAGACAACATATGACAAGGTTTGATTAGACCTTCTACACTTCGGGCTTATTCAGATCCTAGGTGGGTATACCTTTGTGAATTAAATTCATGCTTTCAAACATAAACCCACAACAAACCAGTCCAGAAAACCAGTGGGTCTATTCACCTTGAAATCAACTGAAAACAAAGAATGGAAATTGTACTTAAGTTCAGCATTTCGATCAACAAAGCATGCAATAAAAAACTTCAATTAATACTAGTGCCTTATCCAAGGTCACAGAGTCATCTAAACTCAAATAAGACTCCTCAAACAAAACACCTTTATGCTTCCCATCAACTTGGTTTCTATCAATCCTTGTATATGCCTGACACCTACAAGAATTCAAGCATTCTAAACCAAGCTATGGTCATCAAAATTCAAAGTTCCTTCTAGAGAGTTTACTGGTATGAGTGATCCTCGCTTCTTTAATTTCCCTCCTAAAGAGAAAAGCTAACGAACACCTCTACTAAAATTGCTTTGCAATTCCATTCAAACAGAACAACCCTGGATTATTCAGAATGAAAACAGTAAACAAATTTGTGAACAAACTTGAAGACAACATAGAGCTTTACTCAAAACCGATGGTCTGTATATTGATATTTAGTTCGAAAAATATTACAAGAAATTTTGATTCTCCATTAGACTTAGAAAAGCTCAGATAAATTTCTGCAGCGTTTTCTTACAATTTTTGCGATCCCTTTTCCTCCAGTCCTGGTATCCATTTATAACAACATGGATGCAAAAAGCTTCGGACTTCTCGATGAGAGTTTGTTACAATCATTTCTTTCAGAGTAAAGAGGTTACAAACTTTTCGCAAAAGCAGTTACAAACTCTTTTCAGCCTCTGCAGTTTCTTCAACAGGTTGTTTGGTTGCAACCTCTTCTATCTTTTCAAGGGCGCTCTCCAACTGTTCCGGATCATGGGTGGCATATTTAATTGTCCACTCATGATACACTTCTTCTGTCGGCCATGAGAAATTAATCACTTTATCTTTAGTCTTAGTCAACCTTTTCCAAGAATTTCTCATTTTGTTGACTTCTGAATTAAGAAAAGCATAATGTGACTTAATTTTCTCTATCTCTTGAATTGTCACAACAAAGAAAGAAGCATCATCAAGATCAATAATTCCTTTAACTCTTGCTGACAGTTTAGCTTCTATCTCCTTAAGCCACATTTTTTTGTCTTTTAACTAATCCGAGCTAGCAAAAATTCCTGGGAGCAACTCAAAAACTTGGTCAGTGTATTCCTTCTTGTACAAATTGACCTTCCTATCCACATTGTCCACCTCTGCTGCTAATTGTATTAAGATTTTAGCGACATCAGAAGTGGATTTAATGATGGGATTGGCCCTTGCTTCATCGCAGGATACACACATAAACTCTAAATCTTGCTCCCTAGGCCTCCATCTGTCAAAAATAGGTGTCAAAATGGCCTTGTCTCTCCTGAGCTCATTCCATATTTCCATAATTTTACCTACATTATTGTAGAGCAATGAGGCATTTATTATATCTACAAAACTAGAAATTGTGGCCCTTACCCTCTCCTCATACTTCTTTGCATATAAGGCCTGAGCCCGTTTCAAGTTTTCCAATTCTTGAGGACTAATTTCAACCATTTGAGAGCTGGAGGGTGCTGGAGATGGTGGAAAATCAATAATAGGGCTAGTAGGTGGAGGTCTTGCAGGAGAAGAGGAGATCATCAGTGTTGAAGATTCACCTTGATGGTATTGTCCAGTCAACTGGCTCTGCAGTTTGGCAATGATGCTATCCTTACCTCTTACCTCCTCCTTGGCACTATTATAGGCCTTTAAAACTGTTTCCAGCTTGATTTGGAGGGCCTCTTTCTCTTTGGCTTCCTTCTCTGCTACTGCAACACTGAATTTTGCAATCTCCAACACAGTGCTAGCAGCCTCTACTATCCCTGTACTCTCTACTCTCTTCACCATCATTCCACCGAGGTAACTTGACCCTGGGGTGTCTTTGCTTTTCTTACTCTCATTTATCTTGAGAGACCACATGACAAGTCTAGCATTGTCCTTATTGAAAGTAACCCCTTTCATAAGTTTAGTCTCTTTTCTTACTACATCTAATACCAGGGCATCTGCAATATCCCATTCGGGTAATATAAGCACTCCAGCTTGTGCTACCATGTCTCTTCCCTACTCAGGGGTGATGGTTTTGAATTCTTCCATCATCTCTTGCTTTATTTCCTCTTCCACTAGGGCTGGATCTTTATTGGGTTGCTCAGCCTTTCTTGTTTCACATCTAGCATTATATATATCTATGTGTTGTTTCCATATAAACTGCATAAATGCTTCTGATGTGACAAAATTGTTATCAGGTAGAAAGGCACTACTTGCTTGCTTTATCTCAGGATCCCACTCCTGGCCTTTAATTTTAGTGGAGGTAATATCCATTCCAGCAGCAATGGGTTCTTCCGGCATCCCTTCCTCCACTTCATCATAGGTGTATGCAATTTCCCCTAGACTACCCAATTGTAGGAGTTGCTTAGCTGCTGTTTGTTCATTTCCTATATGGATAGGGGATTGGGATGGGGAATACAAAGGTGTATCTGATTGTTTTTCTTTCCCCACCCTTTGCTTCTTTGGGCTCTCTTGGATGTCGATGACATCTTGTATCTTCCTCTTTCCTTTGGAGGTAGAGGGCTCCCCTGTTGTAGGCACCAACACACTATAACCTGATTTCTTATGCAGTGTGTAATCACCAGGAGGGATTGGCTTGCTAGAAGCTGACCTACTAAGGATCATTCTTGCCTTCTCAGGGTTTCTCTTAATTACAACTTCCCTTTTCTCCTTCAGTGTCTGCATCACATCCTCAAAGAAAACAATCAAAAACTTTATTTTCTCTTCCAGTGGGAAATAGCTAGACAATGGGTCATAGATAGCGTCAAACTGATGTACAAAATCCAATGCTTTCTTATAAGCCACCCACTTTTCTTTCCTTAGCTCCTGTTCATCTAGATCAAACTCATTTCTGATGAGGTCTTTAGGGAACTCGAATTGATGAGGCCTACCTCTGCATGCTACCTTCTTCCTAAACATACCATTGAAGAAGTCTTCTGGATCAGCACACCTGGACACTGCAGTGGACAAATGATAAGGCTTGAGGAAATCCTCAAAGCAATTCCAGCCTCCCTTTGTTATTACAAATTGGTGGGCTATGGTAGCTGCAGGGAAAATAGTCCCTTTACCCCTGCCTGTCAACTCTGCCTCTTGTAAGCCACCAATTTGTCTAAGGATCTCCGGGATTCCCACTTTGAGAGGGACATGGTAAGGTAACAAAAATGGGGTGCCCCTGAAACCAAAAACTCTAAAAACTGTGGAGACTGGATATAAATAAATGTCGCCCCAGTTATGAACAATTTTTATATTCTTTGTGAATTATTTTGGTCTTACAAATTCTAGAAGAACCTTGGGGATTCTTGGGTTATCAGAGCAGAGGAGAGTCCTTATTTTGGATGCAAAATATTTATCAAACTTCAAAAAACTGGCATCCTCTCTATCCCATGACAACACAGTACTCCATAATTGTACTGACATTTTTTCTCCTTCCTTCTCCTTAACCAGGTCTAGTCCACTGGCAAAGTAATCACCACCTTTGAAGAGAAAAATATGCATTAGGAGTGAGTACCATCTGAAAGGCCTGTCCACGTTTCCATTCTTGATTCCTATCAGCCCTCCATGGATAACATTAGCAATAAAAGAGGCATAGTGAAATGTGATTGCAAGAGAAGGATTTAGAAACTGGGCAATCATTAACAAGTAATGATTCAGCATATTTGTTTCAGCATCTTCTCCCAAAACTTGTCAAAGTGCCCAATACATTCCTTTAGCCCTCAGGGTGAACATACTTAATGAGAAGGGCTCTTGTGTGTTGGGTCCTACAATTGTTAACCCTCTTATTTTCACAAAAAATTCCTTGAGAGGCCCATTCCTGAGATGACTCCTCTGTGCACCGTAAATTTGGGCTAATGATGTGAAGTTTATAGGTTCTAGAAAGTTTGTAAACTCATTAAGCCCAAATGCTGTCCTAAAATCTTTAACATTAATTTCAACAAGGGTTTTCCCATTTACATCCCGAATGCTTCTTGTGACTGGATCATAGTTGAGCGCAATTTGGGTTAGCAAATCTGTGTCCATAAATACTCCTGGGACAACTAATTTCTCGACATCTAGTTCCCAGATACAGTTTTGCGGGGCAGGAGAATTTCTCATTCTGAATCCAACTTTAAACAACCCTAACCCAGATATCTTTAAACAATCCTTTAAAAGATATCTTTACCCGGTTGTTAGGAAATCAAATATTTGTACTCTGGGCCTTAACCACAACATTGATCCTACATGATTCGGCCGTCCCTTCAAAATTGAATTCCTACAAGAATTCGTATTTTCGCTCCAATGGGTCACAACGTTTCTGCAAGTGTTTCATTATGCTCTTTCGCAACTTCACGAAGCATAACTATCAGGCAACTTAGTCCTGCGAAATAGTGCTGACCGTCCGATCAAAAGAAACTTGATCGAACGTTAGATTAACTAACAACTTTGGCTCTGCGCCGGGTCCCGCTTCTCTATTGGCTATATAATACCACGTGGCACCTAGCCATTAGCTTTGAAATTTCCTTCGCAACCAACTTAATGCCGGCCGCGTGTCTGGCCCACACTTTCTTCTTAGACCATATGTCATCATGACAGGTAGATGGCTCTCGTGCACTTTCGCTATTTCGTGGGGTATAAAGAACGTGCATCTTACCCTTGCTAAATAGCACGGGCTGTCAGATCATCTCTTAAGGTGATCATCTTTTAATCCTCTGAAAAGACTCTCAGAAGGGGTGGGCCCGTTGATTCATTGTGAACACCTGGCGCCCAGTCACTTTTGGAGCTGACTTGTCACTCTGTTATACACCAAAAGGAAACCACAGGGCCCCACTTTCATCTTAATAGCTATATCCTCCAGGTCATCATCATGACACGTGGACGGCTCTCATGCACTCTCGCTATTTTGTGGGGTATAAAGAACGTGCATCTTACCCTTGCAAAATAGCGCGGGCCGTCGGATCATCTCTTAAGGTGATCGGCTTTTAATCCTCTGAAAAGACTCTCAGGAGGGGTGGGCCCACTGATTCATTGTGAACACCTGGCGTCCAGTCACTTTCGGAGCTGACTTGTCACCCTTTCATTCGCCGAAAGAAAACCACGGGGCTCCAATAAGCTATTAATAGCTGTACCCACCAAGTCATCTCCACCTACGACCTGACTCACCTCTGGGGCCCGCCTTTTAGCCTTTAATCTTGACTCGCTGACTGTTATGACTTGTGCCACGTGCTGCCAACTTACTCGCTGTCAACCGCCAGTTGGACCGTCTATGTGGCATGCCATGTGTTTTTCACAACTTTGCTGGTTTTAAACTACGCGCAACTTTGCCTAGTAAAATAACGCGAGCTGTGGATCCATCCGTGAGATGCGCACTAGTTACTAGGCCCGACAACTTTAGAAGAAAAACATATAAGGCATAAATTTTTCTATTAATTAACATAACCGCCTAGGCAAACAACAAGGGGGGACACTTCCTATGACCCCATGACCCATTACTTAAGTGAATAAAGTAACGAAAGATTAGAAACCAGAGGGTTTAAAATGAAGCACAAGAGGATCTAAAATCAAAAACCCTTAAACCCTTGAGGTCTAGAACAAAGCTGAAGCATTTGGAACTACACCCTATTCAAAATTTCAACAACCAATAGCCAATCATGGGAAAAGAAAAGCCCATTTTTAACCAGTGATAACAGCGGCTTTGATTGGGGATGGTTGATCGCAAGGTCAACACAAGAAAACTCAGAAACTCTGGAGAAACAGACCAAAACAGAAAAGCAGGAAAGGAACAAAATATGTACAAACAAAGGACCTACCGTGCATGGACATTTAAGAGAAATAATGCTTTAGGAATTGTCCATGCACTGGAAATTCCTGCATTTCATCATCCATATTCTTCAAGAAATATGAATCCTTACCATTTAAGTTACAAACCACAAAAGGGCCAATCCATAATGATTCAAATTTCTTATGCTTTCCCTTATCCTGTCCTTTTGCATTCCACTGAAGGACCATATCATCAATTTGAAACTTCCTTAGTGATGTCCTTTTATCAAAAAGCTACTTTGACTACAACTGGATCTTCTGATTTCTCTTATGGGCAGAAGCCCTAAGGTCCTCCATTTCTACAATTTGGATCATTCCGTTCTCCATTGGTTCAGATACCTCCATATCTTCATTCTGCAAAAACTTATACACTGGAAGAAGTTTATTTACTGGCAGTCTGGCTTGGGCACCATAAACTAATTCAAAAGGTGACATTCCAATGGATTTTTTAACTATTATTCTATCTGCCCACAAAGCTAACTTCAACTTTTGATCCCAAGATCTTTTATTTTCTTCCAGGATTTTCTTGATGATATTCAACAGGCTTTTATTGCTGGATTCTGCTTGTCCATTCCCCTGAGGGTGATAAGGTGAAGAGTATGACATGAGTATACCGTGACTAGTACAAAAGCCTACAAATTCTTCTGATCTGAAACACATGGCATTATCCATCACCAATTTCGCAGGTGTCCCGAATCTAGTTACAATATTATCCATCAGGAAATCAATGACAATTTTACTAGTAGCTCTTCTTATAGGGATGACTTCAATCCATTTGGTGAAATAATCAGTGGCCACTATGATCCATCCATGACCTCTCCCTGACTTCTCAACAATTTCTCCAATAAAATCAATATCCCACTGAACAAAAGGAGCTTCTACAGAGACTAGATTTAGGGGTAAGGCTCTTTCATATTTGAGCTTGGATGAGAATCTTTGACATGGATCACATCTCCGAACATATGCATGGGTATCTTTAAATAAGGTGGGCCAATAATACCCAGCCCGTATTATCTTACCAGCAGTAGTCTTAGCAGAATAGTGACCTCCACATACTCCATCATGCATTTCAGTCAACACCTGTTTAACTTGAAAATCATCCAAACAAATTAGTAACTCTCCATCTCTATTTCTCCAGAAAAGATCACCCTGAATGAGCACATATCTTTGGGACTTGAGTTTCAGAGTTCTTTTCTGATTGTATGTCATTTCTTCTGGGAGTATATCACCTCTCAAAACTTGGATTATCTTTGTGTATTAGGGTTGCCTCTCAATACTAGTGACCAAAGTATCTCTAACCTCAACATTGTGTATTTCTACATTCTTGAGATTTGACTCAGTCATGAGCTTAGCCAAACCTAAACCTCTCACCAATTTAGTGATCTTTATCTCCAAGTTGAACTTCTAAATTCTATTAATCCATCTGCATCTCTTCCCAGTAACTTCAGACTGAGACAAAATATCTTTAACTGCAGCATGTGGGACATAGGCAATGATGTTTGCATTCACTAGATATGGCCTAAAAGCCTTAACAGCTTTAACTAGGGCATAAGCTTGTTTCTCCATGGTTTCATATTTTAGTTCTGCTACCTGCAAAGATTTACTGTAGAAGGCTATGGGATGTTCATATCCTTCATTGTCCTTTTGTAGTAATACTGCAGCCACCGTATGATATGAAGCAAAAGAAAACAGAGAAAAAGGCTTACTATAATCAAGGGATTTCAACACTGGTGCCTCCTGGATTGCCTTCTTAATCTCAACAAAATCTTTTGAAGCTTCTTGATCCCAATGAAACTTTATGTCTTTCTTAAGCAATTTGACAATAGGCTTCACTATCTCTGCGAAGTTTGCAATGAATCTCCTAACAAAATTTACTTTACCTAAAAAGGATTGGATACCTTTCACATTTTTAGGTTCAGACACCCTATTGATTGCTTCAATTCTCTCAGGGTCTATTCTTACCCCCTCCTTAGAAACTATGTTTCCCAATAACTTTCCTTCAGTGACCCCAAAATGGCATTTCTTGGGATTCAGTGATACACCAAATTCCAAGGCTTTATTGAACACCTTCTCTAGATGTCCACAATGATCATCAGCCCTTTTAGAGAAACAAGTTAGATCATCTTGATACACCACCATGATGATGTTTATGAATTCTTTGAAAACTACATCCATAGCTCTCTGAAATGTAGCTCCTGCATTTTTTAGTCCAAATGGCATTCTCACATATACATAAGTTCACCATGGAGTAGTGAAAGTTGTTTTAAACTATTCAGATTCCTTTACCAACACTTGATTATATCTTTAGAAACCATCCATCATGGATAAAAGATCACATCCTATCACTCTTTGTAGCATGGCTTCCATATTTGGGGATGAATAATTATCTTTCAAGGAAGCGACATTTAGATTCCTAAAATCTACACACAAGCTGATGTCTCCATTCTTCTTCCTCACTGGGACCAAATTGGAGACCCATGAAGAATGCCTTATTGGTTTGATAATCCCCCCTTCTCTCAATTTGGTCAACTCTTGTTGCATTTTAGTTTCTAACAAGGGATTGATAGGCCTCTGTTTCTGTCTGAAAGGCTTAGCATCTGGAAGTAAAGGAACTTCATGCTGAAAAAGATCTTGTCTATACGCCTTTAGGTCTTCATAAGACCAAGCAAAGACATGCTTATACCTTTTCAATAAATTAATAAGGTTAGTCCTGACATAAGGGGGTAATTTCTTTCCAATATATACTAACTTAGGGGATGACTCTGTCCCCAGGTTTACCTCCTTTAACTCTTCCAACTTGGTGGTAGACTGTTGATGTAAATGACTATCATTATAACTAAACATGCTCTCCAGCTCTACCAGCCCTTTAAGTATTTCATTTGTTTCCAATTGGACAACATCATTTCCAAACACTGTCTCTCTATTGTCTACCATTTCCACCAATGCATTACAATCAATCTTTTGTCCATCATAATCATCAACACATTGGATAAACCTGAGAATGTCTTCATCATCAGCAAAAACTTGCTAATTGTAAACATTATTAGGAATAGCAGGCCTAGATTTTATTTCAACAATAGAAATACCGGTTAGCGTTGCATCATCATTTCTCAAAGCAACATTAGCTAGGAAATCTGCCATAATATTTTTTGCTCGCTCTATCCAATTAATAGAAAATGCGTCAAAATGCTCAATAACATCCCAAACAGCATGCTTATACTGCTTCAATCTATCATTTTTGGATGCATATTTAGATCTCACCTGAGAAACAACCAATTTTGAATCCCCCATTACTTTCAACAGTTGGATTCCATGCCTTTTTGCAACGTCAAGTCCTAGCAATAGGGCTTCATACTCTGCAGTATTATTTGTGCACTGGAATGCCAATAAAAATGAGTATTTAAAAGTTATACCTGAAGGGGACACAAAAAGAACCCCTACTCTAGATCCTTCTTTGGAGCAAGCTCCATCAAAATACATCTGCCACAACCCATTTTGTTGTGCTTGTAGCTCGACTACAATAGGGTCAGTATTCTTCAATTGAGGTGAAATTGGTTGAAGTCTAAAGTTATCTAAATCTACATCAATCATACAATTAGCATACTAGGGTCTACATTTTCAATTACCCTAGGAGCTCATGGCTCTCTATATAATTTGACCTGATTACCACCAATAGGAATAGTAGCATAAGATAAATCTAGTTGGACATTTCCCCCTACTGCTGCTGCTCATTGTCTGGAAAGTAACATACCATAGTGGGGTTTAGTGTCAGTAACAATAACATCCATTTTGTAAGTGGCTTCAGGAAATGCTGCTATTTTTACTTATACATCTTTCATTGTACCTATCACAGGTACTTCTCTGTTATCCATGGCATAGCATTTCCCATACACAGTGGTTACTGATAACCCTAATTGTTTCATAACACCATAGGGCATTACATTAGTAGCAGCTCCTGAATCTATCATGCGGTTTTTAATTAACCGGTTATTGACTAACAAAGTAACATAGAAGGGATCTACCTAAGAAGGCTCCTGAGTGATAGTGGTTCCAACATAAACCTCTGGGGTTAGGAACTCTTGCTCCTTTCCAACTTTAGCTAAACCAATGGGTAATACTGTGTCACTATCAGATATACTAGAGAATAAAGACAAAGCTGCATCCTTATGTTCTTTAATCTTTAGCAATTCTACTAATGGAACAGTGACTTTCATTTGAGTTAAAGCTTGGGCCATATCAAATGTAGGATTATTGCATTTTTCAGTATTAGCCTTAACTTTTTTTGTTTTGAATTGACTTGCCCTTTTCACTGTCTCTGCTCCTTGTACATCACCAACATTTTTATCATCTATGCCTTTAGGTACATCTTTAACTTGTTCTTCTTTTTCTTGACTGACCTTAGGAAAAGTAGTAACACTACTTGATGCCCCCCTTTTTGTGACTTCTTTTACAAACATAGAACCTGGCTCACCTTGATCAGTGTCTCTCTTGGTGCTTCTCAGATTCTAGTTATGTTTTGCTTTGGCAATTGCAGCCTTAGTGAGATTTCTAACTTCTTTCTCACTAGGCCTTCTAAGATGAACCTCTTCATCTTCAATTTTTACCACATTCAATGTAGGATGCCAACCTAAGGCTAACTGTCCTTGCACTAACTTTTCATTATCCAGCACATCACTGTATTCACTTTGCACAGATTCCTCATCACTTTCTATGGTGGTTTCAAACATATTAATGTCAGGCTCTACTTCTGGTCTCATAGATTCTTCCAGAGCTTGAGCCACTGCACACTGATGAGAGGAATGTGGTCCATCACAAGCAATACACCAAGGAGTATTTTCTATATTGTGAACAGTTTTCCCTTTCAAGGGATCCGGTGTGTCTTGACTTTGGGTAATTTTGGGCTTCTCCATTTGGGGTTTACCATCCTTCCAATTGGTACTATAGGGCATATCATGTAATCTAGGGGGTCTATCTTGCTAGTTATAATAAGGTTTATCATTTTTGTTAACCTTAGCAGTCAGATCTTTCATAGCAGTAACCAATTTCTCTATTTTATCATCCTCTTTAGCAACTTTATTAGGTTGTTGTTTGGTTTCTTGCCATAATCTACCATCTATCCTTCTTCCTAATTTTCCAGATGCTTTTCTGTTACTCTCTACATTTATGGCAATTCTAAAAGCATCTCTCAAATTATGGGGGTTTTAATCTCTTAAGATATAGGCCATCTTGGAATCAAATGCATTGTAATATGTATTAAGACACATGTTGTCATCTAGCCTCATCACCTGATACAATCTGTGCATAGCTTTCTGGAATCTGGCATTGAAATCAGTGACCATTTTATTTTTAGATTTTCTAATATTGTTGAACTCATTTAGCATGAAACTCACATTAGTCTTGTCACCATACTGCTCTTGAAAGCAATTTTTAAAATCTTCCAATGAACCTATGCTATTTACTGAAAGACCTCTGTACCAATCTCTTGCATCATCAACTAGGGATTGAACAAACAGTTTCATAATAACATCTTCATCTGCTATCTCATAATCATTTATTAAATCCCCAAAAGATTTCAGATGTTCCTCAGCACTAATTGCATTGTTCCCAGCAAATTTATGGAGTCTATCTCTTAGCTCAGTGGGAACATAATTTGGATATCCTGGGATCCCATCAAAGAACAATTGTCTATATTGTTCCAGATTGATGGGCCTTCTTTGAAAAGGGGTAATAGCACTATTATTTCCCATGGTCATTCTAGCTTTTAGGATTGGAGATTGAGGTGCTGGGGTGTACTGTTTATTCACAGGTAGTTGGCTTACTGAAGCAATATTGACCTGTACTGCGGGTTGAGCATTAACCTGAGGAAATTAAATGTGTTGGGGATTAGGCTTGCTAAGACCTTCTGATGGGAATGTAATAGGGGGAGCCTTCAAGTAGTTAATCTTTCTTTTTACTTCTTGATTCGTTGCTTCTAACTCAGCCTTTTCCAGTTCCATTTGGAGATCTTCCTTTTCCTTCCTCATCCTTTCCATCTCTCTCTCTCATGTGCTAGAATCCTATGAGATATCTCTTTTGTAGTTTTAGATTCTATTCCATCATCTACCCATTTCTATTTTCCTTTACCTAAATTGGCTTTAGGAGGTTGGGAGTCATTTAATACTTCCCTAATTGGTTGGGATACTAACTTACAAGCTTGTCTAGTTTTAGGGATTAGGATTTCCCTAATCATAGGGCCTTCCTCATCACTCTTTTCTTTTTCCTTAACAAGCATTTCAAGGTCAGCTATCTATCTAAGAAGCCTATCTCTTTCCCTTAATTTGGCTTTAACTTCCTTCTCCTTATTTGCCTCCTTTTGGGCTCTTAGGGAAATTAAATGATGGACTCTTTTATTTAAATCTTCAATCTCTTGAGACACTTTATCCTCATCAGGGAAGTTTTCTTCAGAATCTGATGCCTTAACTTGATCTATGTCAATCAGACTAATGTTCCCATCAATTGTCCTAGGAACAGAGTGCCTAATTACATTCGAACTGGTTCTATCTTTTGCAGAAACACTAGCATGAGATAGATCTTGATTTAAAATAGGTGCATCATCAATATTTCCAAACAATCCCAAATGAAAACCTAAGATATCATGCTTTGAATCTCTGGAAGATGAATTAGACTTTGCATAAACAGGTCGGTCAAGCATCTTACCAGTAGTATTGTTTTTCTGCACCCAAGCAACATTTGATGGCTCATGCAACACGGATCTCTTCTGGCCTCTCCGTGACTATTCTGGCAGACCTTCTTGCAAAGTTTCACGAGGATGTTTCTTCATGAATGATCTTGTGTTTTTTGCTCCTTGCATCTTGCTTGTCTTCCTTTCAGAAAGATTTGTATCTCACAAGGACTGGTTCAAAGTAACAGAGTCACCACCCACAAAATTATGGGAATAATGAAAACAAACAATCTTGTCCACAAACACACAATAATTTTCTTTACAAGCCTCAACACATATCTATGCTTATATCTTTATTGTAACTCTCCCCAGCAGAGTCACCACTTTTGTTGTCTTCAAAATCTGATTCCCTTTAACATCCTTAAAATAATATGGTTTAAAGCTTGGTGCAGAAGAGACATCAAAGGAAAGGAAATTCTCAAGACAACATATGACAAGATTTGATTAGACCTTCTACACTTCGGGCTTATTTAGAGCCCAGGTGGGTATACCTTTGTGAATTAAATTCACGCTTTCAAACATAAACCCACAGCAAACTAGTCCAGAAAACCAGTGGGTCTATTCACCTTGAAATCAACTGAAAACAAAGAATGGAAATTGTACTTAAGTTCAACATTTCGATCAACAAAGCATGCAATAAAACACTTCAATTAATACCAGTGCCTTATCCAAGGTCACAGAGTCATCTAAACTCAAATAAGACTCCTCAAACAAAACACCTTTATGCTTCCCGTCAGCTTGGTTTCTATCAATCCTTGTATATGCCTGACACCTACATGAATTCAAGCATTCTAAACCAAGCTATGGTCATCAAAATTCAAAGATCCTTCTAGAGAGTTTACTGGTATGAGTGATCCCCGCTTCTTTAATTTCCCTCCTAAAGAAAAAAGCTAACGAACACCTCTATTAAAATTGCTTTGCAATTCCATTCAAACAGAACAACCCTGGATTATTCAGAATGAAAACAGTAAACAAATTTGTGAACAAACTTGAAGACAACACAGAGCTTTACTCAAAACCGATGATCTGTATATTGATATTTAGGTCGAAAAATATTACAAGAAATTTTGATTCTCCATTAGACTTAGAAAAGCTCAGATAAATTTCTGCAACGTTTTCTTACAATTTTTGCGCTCTCCAACTGTTCTAGATCATGGGTGGCATATTTAATTGTCCACTCATGATACACTTCTTCTATCGACCATGAGAAATTAATCGCTTTATCTTTAGTCTTAGTCAACCTTTTCCAAGAATTTCTCATTTTGTTGACTTCTGAATTAAGAAAAGCATAATGTGACTTAATTTTCTCTATCTCTTGAATTGTCACAACAAAGAAAGAAGCATCATCAAGATCAATAATTCCTTTAACTCTTGTTGACAATTTAGCTTCTATCTCCTTAAGCCACATTTGTTTGTCTTTTAACTGATCCGGGCTAGCGAAAATTCCTGGGAGCAACTCAAAAACTTGGTCAGTGTATTCCTTCTTAAACAAATTGACCTTCCTATCCATATTGTCCACCTCTGCTGCTAATTGTATTAAGATTTTAGTGACATCAGAAGTGGATTTAATAATGGGATTGGCCCTTGCTTCCTCGCAAGATACACACATAAACTCTAAATCTTGCTCCCTAGGCCTCCATCTGTCAAAAATAGGCGTCAAAATGGCCTTGTCTCTCCTAAGCTCATTCCATATTTCCATAATTTTACCTACATTATTGTAGAGCAATGAGGCATTTATTGTATCTGCAAAACTGGAAATTGTGGCCCTTACCCTCTCCTCATACTTCTTTGCATATAAGGCCTGAGCCCGTTTCAAGTTTTCCAATTCTTGAGGACTAATTTCAACCATTTGAGAGCTGGAGGGTGCTGGAGATGGTGGAAACTCAATAATAGGGCTAGTAGGTGGAGGTCTTGCAGGAGAAGAGGATATCATCAGTATTGAAGACTCATCTTGATGGTATTGTCTAGTCAACTGGCTCTGCAGTTTGGCAATGATGCTATCCTTACCTCCTAACTCCTCCTTGGCACTGTTATAGGCCTTTAAAACTATTTCCAACTTGATTTGGAGGGCCTCTTTCTCTTTGGCTTCCTTCTCTGCTATTGTAACACTGAATTTTGCAGTCTCCAACATAGTGCTAGCAGCCTCTACTATCCCTGTACTCTGTACTCTCTTCACCATCATTCCACCGAGGTAACTTGACCCTGGGGTGTCTTTTCTTTTCTTACTCTCATTTCTCTTGAGAGACCACATGACAAGTCCAGCATTTTCCTTATTGAAAGTAACCCCTTCCATAGGTTTAGTCTCTTTTCTTACTACATCTAATACCAGGGCATCTGCAATATCCCATTCGGGTAATATAAGCACTCCAGCTTGTGCTACCATGTCTCTTCCCTACTCAGGGGTGATGGTTTTGAATTCTTCCATCATCTCTTGCTTTATTTCCTCTTCCACCAGCGCTGGATCTTTATTGGGTTGCTCAGCCTTTCTTGTTTCACATCTAGCATTATATATATCTATGTGTTGTTTCCATATAAACTGCATAAATGCTTCTGATGTGACAAAATTGTTATTAGCTAGAAAGGCACTACTTGCCTTCTTTATCTTAGGATCCCACTACTGGCCTTTAAGTTCAGTGGAGGTAATATCCATTCCAGCAGCAATGGGTTCTTCCGGCATCCCTTCCTCCACTTCATCGTAGGTGTATGCAATTTCCCCTAAACTACCCAATTGTAGGAGTTGCTCAGCTGCTGCTTGTTCATTTCCTATATGGATAGGGGATTGGGATGGGGAATACAAAGGTGTATCTGATTGTATTTCTTTCCCCACCCTTTGCTTCTTTGGGCTCTCTTGGATGTCGATGAAATCTTGTATCTTCCTCTTTCCTTTGGAGGTAGAGGGCTCCCCTATTGTAGGCACCAGCACACTATAACCTGATTTGTTATGTAGTGTGTAATCACCAGGAGGGATTAGCTTGCTAGAAGCTGACCTACTAAGGATCATTTTTGCCTTCTCAGGGTTGCTCTTAATTATAGCTTCCCTTTTCTCCTTCAGTGTCTGCATCACATCCTCAAAGCAAACAATCAAAAACTTTATTTTCTCTTCCAGTGGGAAAAAGCTAGACAATGGATCATAGCTAGCATCAAACTGATGCACAAAATCCAATGCTTTCTTATAAGCCACCCACTTTTCTTTCCTTAGCTCCTGCTCATCTGGATCAAACTCATTTCTGATGAGGTCTTCAGGGAACTGGAATTGATTAGGCCTACCTCTGCATGCTACCTTCTTCCTAAACATACCATTGAAGAAGTCTTCTGGATCAGCACACCTGGACACTGTAGTGGACAAATGATAAGGCTTGAGGAAATCTTGAAAGCAATTCCAGTTTCCCTTTGTTATTACAAATTGGTGGGCTATGGTAGCTGCAGGGAAAATAGTCCCTTTACCCCTACCTGTCAACTCTGCCTCTTGTAAGCCACCAATTTGTCTAAGGATCTCCGCGATTCCCACTTTGAGAGGGACCTGGTAAGGTAACAAAAATGGGGTGCCCCTGAAACCAAAAACTCTAAAAACTGTGGAGGCTGGATATAAATAAATGTCGCCCCAGTTATGAACAATTTTTATATTCTCTGCAAATTCTTTTGGTCTTATGAATTCCAGAAGAACCTTGGGGATTCTTGGGTTATCAAAGCAGAGGAGAGTCCTTATTTTGGATGCAAAATATTTATCAAACTTCAAAAAACTGGCATCCTCTCTATCCCATGACAACACAGTACTCTATAATTGTACTAGCATTTTTTCTCCTTCCTTCTCCTTAACCAGGTCTAGTCCACTGACAAAGTAATCACCACCTTTGAAGAGAAAAAGATGCATTAGGAGTGAGTACCATCCGAAAGGCCTGTCCACCTTTGCATTCTTGATTCCTATCAACCCTCCATGGATAGCATTGGCAATAAAAGAGGCATAGTCAAATGTGATTGCAAGAGAAGGATTCAGAATTTGGGCAATCATTAACAAGTAATGATTTAGCATATTTGCTTTAGCATCTTCTCCCAAAACTTGGCAAAGTGCCCAATACATTCCTTTAGCCCTCAGGGTGAACATACTTAATGAGAAGGGCTCTTGTGTGTTGGGTCCTACAACTGTTAACCCTCCTATTTTCACAAAAAATTCCTTGAGAGGCCCATTCTTGAGATGACTCCTCTGTGCACCGTAAATTTGGGCTAATGATGTGAAATTTATAGGTTCTAGAAAGTTTGTAAACTCATTAAGCCCAAATACTGTCCTAAACTCTTCAGCATTAATTTCAACAAGGGTTTTCCCATTTACATCCCGAATGCTTCTTGTGACTGGATCATAGTTGAGCACAATTTGGGTTAGCAAATCTGTGTCCACAAATACTCCTGGGACAACTAATTTCCCGACATCTAGTTCCCAGATACAGTTTTGCGGGGCAGGAGAATTTCTCATTCTGAATCCAACCTGTGGATCTCTCAACCAATTACCCTTGTCATATAATCCTTCTCCTATCTTTAGACGGGGAGCCTTGGGCACTAACTCTTTTGCCTTTGATGCCTGATTAGTTGACAACGTCAACTGTTCTAAAAAATCATCACAAACACTCCTCTCTGAATAGTTAACCTTACCGAAAAATTCTCTTTTAGGAGGCATTTTGAAAATGCAAGAAATGAATGCCACTCTTAAAAAAAAATCTGCGACGAATCAATTATCTTATTTAGAACACTACACAAGAATTTCTACACAAAAATATGAGAGAACCTGTTCTTTGCTTGAAGGAATTTTCTCTGCAACTGAACCAACTTGCTCTGTATCTGAGGAAAATAACTCTGCGTCTGCTATTTTGCAAAATCCTTTAAAAGATATCTTTACCCAGTTGTTAGGAAATCAAATATTTGTACTCTGGGCCTTAACTACAACATTGATCCCACATGCTTCAGCCGTCCCTTCAAAATTGAATTTCTACAAGAATTCACATTTTCGCTCCAACGGGTCACAACGTTCCTACAAGTGTTTCATTCTGCTCTTTCACAACTTCGCGAAGCATAACTATCGGGCAACTTAGTCCTGCAAAATAGCGCCGACCGTCCAATCGAAAGAAACTTGATTGAACGTTAGATTAACTAACAACTTTGGCTCCGGGCTGGGTCCCGCTTCTCTATTAGCTATATAATACCACGTGGCACCTAGCCATTGGCTTTGAAATTTCCTTCGCAACCAATTTAACGTCGGCCGCATGTCTGGCCCACACTTTCTTCTTAGACCATATGTCATCATGACAGGTGGACGGCTCACGTGCACTCTCGCTATTTCGCGGGGTATAAAGAACGTGCATCTTACCCTTGCGAAATAGTGCGGGCCGTTGGATCATCTCTTAAGGTGATCGGCTTTTAATCCTCTAAAAAGACTCTCAGGAGGGGTGGGCCCGCTGATTCATTGTGAACACCTAGTGCCCAATCACTTTTGGAGCTGACTTGTCACTCTATTATACGCTAAAAGGAAACCACGGGGCCCCACTTTCTTCTTAACAACTATATCCTCCAGGTCATCATCATGACACGTGGACTGCTCTCATGCACTCTCGCTATTTCGTGGGGTATAAAGAATGTGCATGTTACCCTTGCGAAATAGTGCGGGCCATCGGATCATCTCTTAAGGTGATTGAATTTTAATCCTCTGAAAAAACTCTCAGGAGGGGTGGGCCCGCTGATTCATTGTGAACACCTGGCGCCCAGTCACTTTCGGAGCAGACTTGTCACCTTTTCATTCGCCGAAAGAAAACCACGGGGCTCCAGTAAGCTATTAACAGCTGTACCCACCAAGTCATCTCCACCTGCGACCTGACTCACCTCTGGGGCTCGCCTTTTAGCCTTTAATCCTGACCCGCTGACTGTTGTGACTTGTGCCACATGCTGCCAACTTACTTGTTGTCAACCGCCAGCTGGACCATCTATTTGGCATGCCATGTTTTTTTCGCAACTTCGCTGCTTTTAAACTACGCGCAACTTCGCCTAGCGAAATAACATGAGCTGTGGATCCATCCGCGAGATGCGCACTAGTTTCTAGGCCCGACAACTTTAGAAGAAAAACATATAAGGCATAAATTTTTCTATTAATTAACATAACCGCCTAGGCAAACAACAAGGGGGGACACTTCCTACGAGCCCCTAACCCATTACTTAAGTGAATAAAGTAACGAAAGATTAGAAACCAGAGGGTTTAAAACGAAGCACAAGAGGATCTAAAATCAAAAACCCTTAAACCCTTGAGGTCTAGAACAAAGCTGAAGCATTTGGAACTACACCCTATTCAAAATTTCAACAACCAATAGCTAATCATGGGAAAAGAAAAGCCCATTTTTAACCAGTGATAACACCACGCACCTCCCACATGATTCTAGAGGGCTTGGCCTCTTGTTTACCCAGAAACAAAGCATCACTCTATGTGCCAAATGGTTCCTCAAAGCTATTTATGGCAATGAATCTTGGAAAGTTTTGCTTTGAAATTGTATTTTTTCAAGGCAGCTAGTCAATAGACTGGCCTGGAAGGGGATTGGCTTTCAAACCCTTCTTGTTATGAAAAATGTTGTACACATTCAGGGAACTTTTGTTGCCAAAAGTATCTAGCAGGTCTGGGAAGCTATTAAGCCTTGGCTCCAATTGGATGGCTCAGGTTTCCGTGACGACCTTTCTTTCAACCAACACAATATCTAGTGGTCACTTCTCATTCTTGTCCAGGGGCTTCCTTTGGCCTGTGTCCCTAGAATTCATGCTCTGCATTTTCACAAATGCGACATTTGTATTCCTCAAAATATTTTTTCTCGTGCCACTATGAGTCTTCATTCTTGGGAAGATTTGCAAACCCAATTTTTCCTCACTCGACCAGATCGACAGACATTTGAGCTTGTGATTTTTGCTTTGCCTCTGAATATGCTACAAAAGCTTGGCATTCATTCGATGAGGCCTTGGTGGAAGTATTGGCGATGGTTTCCCAACAACTCTTTCTATAATTATAAACCCAAAATGGGTTACCATTGGCTTGTGCCTCACTTGCCTATGGTTCCCACTTTGAATCTTTAATGACACTTTCATTCCTCTCAGAGCACATGGAGACACAAATTTCTTACTCTTTGGTGTGCTTTTGTAGAACCCAAAGTGGCTCATTTTTCTTTGTGTATTCTTTTCCAAAGCTTGCCTTTGGGTTCTCGTCTCAGGCATCTAGGGGTACCAAATCCTCAGTGCCTTTTTTGTGGGTTGCCTGAGACCTGGATGCATCTCTTCTGGTTTTTCAGAAGAGCTCAATAGTTTTGGGTTTGGATTCATGATTTTTTTAGGCCTTTTCGACCTGAGCACTTCTCTTGGCATATGGTTTTGCTGGGAGATTCCCTAAGGCTTCCCTACAAATTCACATAGATATGGCATGCTTTCAAGATGGAATTCCTCTTCAGTTTGTGGAATGATAGAAATGTTATTTTGTTTTCTCATAGCTCTCTTGATACTCATGTTTCTTTGTATGCTAAATCCTGCATATGTAATAATGTGATGTTATAGATTCAAGTTCAAGCAAACAAAGTGGCTCTTGAGGTATCCCACTTACAAGTGTTTCTTGATCAAAGGGGTAATACACCTTATACGGTTACTAGGATTTCCCCGAACCCTTTTGCCTCTGGTAACTATTCTCCAATTTGTGGCCATTGGCATGGCTATAGTTCTTCTATTGGTGGTTCTTGTACGCCTAGATCCTAGGCTCCTCACCATCACTTTGGTGGTGCGAGAGAATTTATGCATCGCCACGTAGCCTCTCCTCCTTGAGGCGGCTCTACCTCTAGGTGGCCTATAGGTGGTGGTGCCTCTTTGGCTCCTAGTGGTTTTGGTTGGCCGGATTCTGGATGGCCCAGCTCCTCTAAATGGTTCCCCCAACTTTCTCTTGTGATTTCTCCTTCAAGAAAAGATAAAGATGAAGAGGAAGAGGTTTTTGGAGATGGGTGGTCTCTTCCAGATCCCTCCTGACCCCGCTGATGTATTGGGAAAAAAGGATGACATGGACCCACCTCCTCCTTTTGCTACTACTACTCTAGCCGCTTAGGCTTTTTATGTTGACTCTGGTTTTCCATGATGTGCTCATGTTTTGATAAGTTTTTTTGTTGTTTCTGGGCTCTACCCAAGTGACTTTCAGGGAGTGATTTTTTCCTCCCACCCTTTTTTTGTGAATAGTGTAATATTATTATATACTTTAATGGAAATGCCTATTCATCAAAAAAATTCAACAAGCAATTTTTTTGTTTTAAAAAATTGCATAAAAATGAAAATTAATATTTAGATGACATAGTGATTTGCAATGTCTTCCACTTCCCTTTCAATTCTAAAGCATCTTATGATTTGTAGTACCATGATTAACAACCCAAAATTGACAATTAAATCATCAAAATTATTTTTTAAATATAAAATTAAGCAAATTGATATCGTTTTTAAATAAATGTGGTTGGGGCTATATTTTATATGTAGAAGGAAATGAATTAAAAATAATAAAAATGCTTATGGGAAACCTTGTATATATCAAGAGGAGATAAGATTGAAAATAAATAAATAAATAAATAAATCAGCTGATGTGGCTACCTTGTGTTGATTTTTTTTATCCTTTATGTTCTCTACGACGCACTAGGCAATGCCTAAGCCATAAAGTATAAATTTATAACATTTAATAATTTTTAAAATCTATGTAAAATACACAATAGATATCAAATTTTAATTTTTTTTTCTAGTGGAGCCATTTGCTATTTTCCTTAAAAAATCAAGGTATTGATCAGGTGCACAACAAATCCCATAAAAATAAAATAAATTTTTTTTCTTTCAAATAATTAGCAAAATAATAAAAATGAGAAAAAAATTAACCATTTTTAAAAAGCAGGTACTTTTGTATTGCACTTATTTTTCTTACATAGATAAGAAAGTCATTGCCATTGTAGAGTTAGGTCTATCAACATAATGAAGTACAAAGTAAACAATGAAAAGTATTTTTATGGTGGGAGAGTAAATTAGTTTTGATGTCATGGAAATGGGGACAAGGCAACAACAAAGTTCAATGTTAATAAGTTAGTTTCAACCATAAAGCCAAAACAAAGAACTAAAAACCATTCCAAACATATCAAAAGAGATTTCAAAAAGCATGAAAGAAGTTTAACAAAACAAAAGAAAGGAGAAGATCCTCCCTAAGACGCTTCCATGATTCCTTTTGATGCTTCTCCCTTGTTTCTCCCCTCTCCAAGTCCCAAATGAGTGTAGCTCTCAGCTTTTAGCACTAGCCATGGATGTCATATGGAGATTCAAGATGGTTGGATGTGATAAACAAATGCTATGCAAGTGTAGATAGTGATGCTATGAAAAAGTTCTATGCTAATATAGGTATAGCAACAATACTCTAATGTTTCCTCCTTTGCTTGAGGAGAAGAGTTATATTTATAGAAGAAAGAGGGAAATGAAGGTTTAATATTGAATAATCTTAGCAAGGGTTAGGATTGAAAGATATTCAATCCATGTAAGACTTTCAACCCAATCCCATGTTGACAAGTGTCACCATGAGGAGGCTTGAGAGGGGAGATAAGGAGCATTAAATGCTTGAGGGGACATGATGGTTACCCTAGGGGGTTGGGTTAGGGTTAGGTTAATGGATATTCCTTTTATCCAAGGGATAAATGAATGTGCAAGGGTTAAATGGTTACCTTAGTCAAAGAAATAAATACTTTGAAGAGACCCATGAGTCAAAAGGATGGTTAAGTTAGAGGAAAGTCTCTAACCAAAGGTAAATGGTGAGTTAACCATAAATGGTTATGTAAGAGCCTTTAATGGTTTGGAAGACTTTAGAGGTTAACCATTTGAAGACATAAAGCCTTTGTATGCGGGAAAAGTGGGCTGATAGAATTCAATATGTGAAAATTTAGTTAAATACTAGTCCACACACACACAGGACTTCTTGATGCAAGCTATGGAGTAACGTAGTGTTACTCAGCTTCCCAAGGAGGGTCCCATGGTTCTCTATCTCACAATGTCCCTCAAACCAACATTTTTGCTCTCAGATCACTGAGCAAAATGGTTTAGGGATGGCAAATATGAGAACGAGAGATGCTTTTGCTAAATTTAGTATGAAATAGATATGAAGCTATGTATGATGCTAAAAATGCAATAAACTAGATGATAAGATGACGAGGTTAGTATGAATACTATCCTAACATGGTATATTTAGTCTATGATTGAACTAAAATGATAAAGAAAGTAATCTAAACATGCATATTTAGTCTAATTCCTGATCTAAAAGAGGCTAAATGAAGAGCATAAAGATGATATGAAAAAGCTTGAAAGTATTTGAGCATAAGTATAATGCTTCAAATTTGAAAGATGATTGTTAAGAATGGAGGAATGAGAGCTCTATTTATAGCACAAACAAGGCAATGGATGGTCAGGATTGAAAGGTTTAATCAAGGGCCAGGTTTGAAAGTTTGGGATCCATGTGCACAATTTGTACCAATGAAATGGTGACAAGTGTCAACATAGGATTGGGTTGAGAGAAGAGGTTGGAAGCATTAAAGGCCTGAGAAGACCTCATGGTTATCTAAAGGCTAAGGGTCAAGTCTAAGTTAGGTTTACCCACTAGATTAAGAGTTAATCCAAGGATAAACCTTTGTGCAAATGATTAAGAGATAATCATGGTCAAAGCATTAAAGGCCTGATGAGACCCTTGGGTTGGATAGAGGTTGAGTCAAAACAAATGTTTTAACCATGTGGGAAGGTTTGAATTAACCATTAATGGTTATTGGAGACTTTAAGGATTAAGTGGTTGAAGGTTGGAAGCCTTTAATGGTTTTCAAAGACTTTAAGGGTTTTAGTGGTTGAAGGTTGAAAACCTTCAATGGTTATCAAAGACTTTAAGGTTTTTGAGAAGTGACTTCCCTTTGCTTAGGGATGTGACAAAGTTTAGGGGAGGGTTAGGTTAATTAGAAGCGATTAGAAGATTCTAGAAGGGATTAGGAAGGGGTTTGGGGATTTTGCAAGTGGATGGAGGGATAATAGGATTTAATTGAATTAAATGGTTTTCATTCAATTTGGTTGTAATTAAATAAATTTGATTTATTTAATTTGGGATAACTTATTTAATTAAATTTGAATTTAATTAAAAGTGGATAGGGGGATTTAATTGAATAAAATGATTTATTCATTAAATGGTATAGTGAATTTAATTTAAATAAATTAAATAATTTATTTAATTAAATAGAAGAATGTGGATAATTGGATTTAATCAAGTAGAGAAATGAACATAAAATATTCATTTAGGAATATGGTCATTTTTATACGTCTACAGCCTTTAATGGTTATTGAAGACTTTGGAAGTTTTTGAGAAATGACTTCCTTTTATTTAGGAATGTGACAATGATTAGGATAGGATTATGCTAATTAGAAGGAGTTAGAAGAATCTAGAAGGGATTTAGGCATGCAAGTGGATTTTGTAGGAGAATGCAAGTGGGAGGAATTTTGGGATTTTCAATTGAAATAAAATCATTTATTTTAATTAAATGGTGTAATTTGCATTTGGATAGATATTGAAATAAATATTAATTTATTTAAATGTGAATGTGAATTTTGGATTTTATTTAAATAAATCTTAATTTATTTACATGCGAAAAAGGAAGATAAAGCATTAAATGCTTGAAGACTTTGAGCGAAACCATTAAAGGCTTAAGAAGACTCTTGAAGGAAGCCATTGAGTTTGAAGACATTAAGGGAAACCATTAAAGGCTTGAGAAGACTCTAGAAGGAAGCCATCGAGTTTGAAGACTTTAAGAGAAACCATTAAAGACTTTATAAGAATCTAGAAGGAAGCCATTAAGTTTGAAGACTTTAAGGGAAACCATTAAAGGTTTGAAGTGGGTGAGGATAAATAGGATTTTAAATAAATTATTTATTTATTTAAAATAGTTGTGCAACTTGCATTTGTAGGAAAATGCAAGTGGGTGGAGGATAAAGATGATTTAAATAAATATTAATTTATTTAAATGTGAGAGAAGATTAAATTAAACAAATATGATTTATTTATTTAATTAATGGTCTAAATTTGGTTAAGTGAATTAAATCAAATAAATTGAATAATTTATTTAATTAATAGGAGAAGAGGGTTAAGATGAATTAATTAAATATTAATTTAATTAATTATTGATTGATGGTTAAATAATCAAATAAATACTAAATATCCATTTAATTAAGTGGACAAATTTATGTGTTTACATTTGCCCCTCTTTGAGACGGTGCAGTTTTATCGTGTTCTTTCAAAGAAAGAAAAATAGGTGTGAAGAAATATGCCCCATAAATGTTAATTTAGTGGGTGGTATGCCCCCTCGAGAGATAGGCCAGAATGTTTTGAAAAATCGGGTGATCTCTTGAAAAATAACAAGAAGTGGAGGGGAGGTAGAATAGAAGAAATTAGCAATAACGGTGAAAGAATGGAGGAAAATAGAGTGAATACAGAGAAATGGCAAGCCAGTGAGTACCCGTAGGTTATGCAGGAGATACGGTGCAAATGTGGTATTGTGCTTTTGATTGATACTATACAATTGATCAAAATTGGTTGGACAATTTGGTGCAATCGGTTTAATTGCCCTGGTCGAGTCAAAGCATGACAATTGATCTCAGTTGTTTGCTTGGACAAGATAAAGTCTAAGTAAGTGAATCAAAGTGACCTGTTGATGACTTAGACAATTGATGTAATTGCCCGATGAAGTCAAGGTATAGGAAGAAAAATACTCGTTGAGACTTAGACAATTGATGTAATTGTCTGTTATGATTATGTTGGATTGATTGAGCAATTGATAGTGTGTGTTGTGGGTTGGTTGTGATGAATCATAGCAGCCCCGTTGAGACTAGGTCATTATGATAAATGCCTATTGTAGTCTAGGTTTGCCATAATCGATTACCTCTTGAGACCCAAAGATACTTGATCACAGTATTTGTTGATAATCTAGGTGTGTGGGAGTCGATGTACCTGTGCAGATAGAGTAGCTTGCTTGATTGGGATGACTGAGGATGGGAAACGCAACCCCTCCTATTAGAGATGGATGGTGATGAATGTGGCTTGATTAGGTTGATGGGACAGGATGAAGGGATTATGATGATGTTGATGATCAAGATAGGGAGGCTGGGGGGGTTTGATGTTAGATAGAAGAAATGGAGGACCTATGACCTATTACTATGGAAGAAGAGCAAAATAGAGTATGCACCCATTATCATTACTATGTATGAATGATATGCAACTATTATGAATGTATAGATGGATGGAATGCAACGGAATGCAATATATACAAATGAGATGAAATTACGATCCATAATGCTTTATTTTTCATCATTGAGCATGGTAGTGTCAATCTTGGACGAGGCAGTAGGAACCAAGTTTGGAGCATTGTACTTGTAAGCATGCATCATAGATAAAGAATATGGACCCTCCATAATGGTTCATGCTCATATGGTCAAGGTACATGCTGTAGTTAGCAAGCCGTAGTGATCCATGACTATATTTTGCATAAGATCATGTAGCTTAGTGAACTTCCCATGTAGACACCATTAGTACATGCCCCAAAACTTCATTGGAATAATTCACAAACAACAAACAAAACAATACTTAGGAACCATCCTGGCTACTCTAATCACTTGTAGATATCCTAGAGTAGCATAGGAACCTGATATAAATGAATAAATAACTTTATCAAACCAACCAAGTACTTGATAGCTTAAACAAAATTTTCTTGTCAAAGAAAAAGTTATCATGTCTTTGTTTTGGTAAGGAAGGATGCATCCATGTTAAGACAGTTGTGTGTTGATGTTGATTATTTGGTCAATGTTTGAGTATTTCAAAATGTTTTTTTGGTATCTTCTTGGATGTGTATGTACAAGGCGTTTCTTGTTTTTGTTTGATTTTTGATATTTTATGATATTTTTTGGATTTTGTGAGTGTTTTGAATGTTTTGGATTTTGTGAGACCAATTTGAATGTTTTTGGTTTTTGTGAGATAATTTTGAATGTTTTTGGTGTTTTTGTGAGATAGTTTTGAATGAAAAACTCAATGAATTACAAATAATGCAGAATCCACTTCCATCAATAGGTTAAGGGCATTGCCCCCAGTTTAGACATGACTATGAAAAAGTGGGGTGCAAGACGCATGGAGTACTATCCTTCATTGTAGATCAATAACAAGCCATGGTTTTGACTAATGGATGTGTGGATGCAATGAATGTGATCGCAACAAGTCTGAAAGATAATGGAGCCATAGCCTTTACGAGTGGCGCCCGTTTGCCAAGTTTTCACCATTGCACTTACCCAAGGTGCCACTAGAGTGGTTGTTCACCATTTGGATGCATGATTTTTCTTTACTATTCTGATTTTTTTGTATTTTCTTCAGGACATTTATCTGAATGTTTTTGGTGTTTTTCTGATATGTATGGGAGCCTGATGCTCTGTACAGCTTATGTATGAAATCATTTGAGGTGCATGCTATCAATCACATTTGCTAGCGATTCTCCTTCCGAAGTAGCCAACTGATATACCCCAGACCCAAATATAGTAGTAATAAGATATGGACCCAACTAGTTTGATTCAAACTTTCCCCGATGTTCTCTGTTTGGTTGGTTATGAGGATTCTCTTGAAGAACAAGATCACCTACCTAAAATGTACGAGGTCGAACTCGGTGATTATAGCTTCTTCTCATTCGTTGTTGATAGGCTTTGAAGTGGTTGTATGAAGCTTGTCCCCTTTCATCAAGTAGTTCCAAGTCTTGAAGATAAGAGACTTGGTATGCTTCATCATATATTAGATTATGCAAGGAAACTTGTAAAGATGGTATCTCAACCTCAATAGGAAGGATGGATTATGCGCCATAGACCAGTGAGTAGGGAGTTGCACCTGTAGGGGTTCGAATGCTAGTTCGATATGTCCATATTGCTGGATTTAATTGAACGTGCCAATCACGATCGACATCATTGACTATCTTCTTTAGAATTCTCAATATGTTTTTGGTTGATGCTTCGACTTGACCATTTCCTTGTGGGTAATAGGGAGTGGAAAAGTGGTGTTGGATGTGAAACTTCTCACAGAGCTTACGGACATCCTGATTTTTGAAAGGAAGTATGTTATTGTAGACACCTAAAATTGTCATGTCTAATTAAATAAATATTTTATTTATTTAATTATCTAAGCCTAATTCTTCTATTAATTAAATAAATCTTTATTTATTTAATTAATTCATTTATCCTCTTCTAGCCTTATTTCTCATTTAAATAAATACATTTATTTATTTAAATTATCCTTTTCCTAAATTAAATAAATATCTTATTTATTTAATTATCCTACTTCTTCTATTAATTAAATAAATCTTTATTTATTTAATTAATTCATTATCTTTTTCTACACATGACACATGTCATTCATCTCTTAATTCCTACACTACCTACCTCTTTCATTATTCTATTATTTCTTTTACCTACCCTCTAATCCTAGCCGACCTCCTTTTACACCTCTCAATCTTATCCCTCCATTTCATATTGTGTCTTCTATTTAAGAAGATGTCTTCTTTATTATCAAACCCTAACAACTTGATCAATTGACTACACGACGATCCTACTTGCAACCACATTCTGTTCTTTGTTGAGCTCTTGTGCATATAAAAATCTGAGAGCAAATATATCAAGCAAGATCAATGGAGATAGGAAGGATGGAGATCAAAACCCTATTGGACATGTGATGGTATAATCTTTGTGATTTCATTTGATTTGCATTGTCTTAGGTAATCTTCATATGTTATGGTGGATCTTTGTTGTTGTTAGGCTAGGGTTTGGTGGTTGAATTCATTTAGCCTTTCAATATTGTTATTATTGTTATCCATTTTCACCATAAACATTTTGGCACGCCCGGTGGGACATGGATTTTTCTTAGATCTATGTTTTTTGCAGATTTGTCTAACCCTATATTGCTATTTTGTAAAACAATTTGGAGAATAACCTTGTGCAGCTAGGGTTTTGGACACAAAATTAAGATCTTGGAGAGATTCAATAATATCTCACAAACGGCTAGGAAATTTTGCACCAAATTTTTTTTGCAGGTTGAATAAAGTATCAAGAGCTCTCAATCCAAAATTTATAATTTTTGGAGCACATTTTAATTTTATAGGAATTTTTTATGATTTTTCATAAAAAATTAATTTTGAGAGCAAATAAGAGAATTGTTTGGATTTTCTTACATTTTTGGAAATCTCTCATAATTATACATAGGATTTGTTCTTTGTGAATTTAATTTTGATGCAAAATATTTCCCTAAAAATCGGATCTTTAAAAATTAGGGTTTTTATTTATTTTGATCAGATCTCACAAACGACTTCGAATTTTGAAACAAAATTTTTTGTGCAGGTCAGGAAAAGTATTAGAAAGATTTAATAAAAATTGCAGATTTTTTGGATCGATTTTGCATTTTATATGAATTGTTTATGATTTCTCATAAAAAATTAATTTTGAGAGAAAATTAGTGAATTTTTTGGATTTTCTTACATTTTTGGAAATCTCTCAGAATTATACACAGGATATGTTATTTTTTATTTTAAATTTGATGGAAAATTATTCTTCAAAAATCAGATCTTTGAAAATTAGGGTTTTGCATTATTTTACTCATATCTCACAAACTGCTTGGATTTGTTGTAGAAAATTTTTTGTGCAAGTTTGGAAGACCATAGGAACTCTCCAGTAAAAATTTTAGATTTTTTGGATCGATGTTGCCTTTTATATGAATTTTTTATGATTTTTCATAAAAAATTAATTTTTGGAGCAAATTAGCAAATTTTTTGGATTTTCTTACATTTCTGGAAATCTCTTGAAATTTTGCAGGTGGTCTTTTTTTATGATGAATTAGATGTTTGAATTGGTCAACAAAATGCATTGTTGAAGGCCCCTATTTCACAAAGTCTTTTGGATCTAAAATTTACCTAACTTGTGTGCTTGCAGGAAGGGGTGATTATTTCAAACAATCCAAACTACTAATAAATCTTTGTTGCAGGTTCTTGGCAAGGGTTTTTGGATTTTTATTGTGTACCTTATTTTCATAGACTAGCAAACACTTCAATTGGTGCACTAAAATTGAATCATTGTCTTTTGTGTCTTGAGCAATAGGCTCTTTTTGTTCAATCTTTAGAGGGCCTATCTTCCCGTGTGGTCATTAGGACTACTAGTGAGAAGAGAACGATCCAAGTGGTAGCAAGGAAAACCCACCTCTTTCGAACCACTATAAACAACTGTATTCATGGTGAAAACTATGGATAACGTGTGCTGATTAGTTCATACCGACACTATGTCTCCCCATAAACCTGTTTGATCAAATTTATTTGATCATTTGTAGGGCGTAACCCCTATCGGATGGGAGCCTTCTGTATTTACAGAGCTGAAAGTGCCGCATGTATGGCCACACGAGTGGATGCCCTTACTAGCACCTTTTTGTTTTAGAAGCCCAAATCCTTCTAGTTGTTGGGGCAGGAGGTCGGACCTCTAGTAGCGGCCCACACACATACGGCTCTTAGTAGAGATACAAAGTTCGCCACGGGGAGTTTTCGTGGGGACTGATGCTTGGCTGACCCGAGAAGTGAGTGTCGAGGGTGGAGCCAGTGAGGTCAAGCATCTAAGTATCCGCTCTGAATAGCGTAGCCTCGGGGGTAAAACCTCATGTGGGATCAACAACTATTGTCTTGGCCAGCCATAAGAATTGTGCTTGACTTATTTTAAACATTCAAAACATTCAAAACCAAATAGCAAAGCATTGTGTCTTTTGTGTTTTCAAGTGTATGCAAAACATTTTTACATCAAACAACACACTTTTCTTGGAGAGTCTAAACACTTGCAAACATTGAGTCCTCATCAACATTGTGTCCTCTTGTCACGAAAAATAGTCAAACATTCAGATTTGGTCACAACTTCACAAATTGGAAAAATTTTACAGTCTAGCAAACAAGAACAATCAGTTTTGGAATTCTTGAGCTTCCTAGGTTGTTTCTCCAGGTTTTCATCTAGCATTCAACTTGTCTTTGAGTCTCACAAAATCCATCATTGCTTTACACCTTACATTACATTCACATTTATCTAAACTTGAGTCAAAAGGTCACTTGCTTGTCCTCATCATACTTTGTCAACACACTACATACAACAACACTTTGCTAAGTGGTCCCTCATCAAGGTTTCTTACCTTTGGGTCTCATTTGGTTTTACTTAGAGTCAAGGTCAACTTACCTCATCAAGAGAAACTATCCTCTCTTTGGAAGTCACACCTACTCTACTACATACATACTTGGTCTTAGACTTTCGACATTACAAGTACACTTCAGACTCATTTACATTTCATCCAACTCTTGGTCTTCCATACTCTTTCCATGTTTCATCTAGTCTTACACATCTTGGTCAATACCTAGTTCATGGTTGAAACCCGTCTTCAAAAATCTAGGAGAGAAACTAAAGAGGCTCAAGAGTCCGCAAACATGAGTTCTTATGAGTATGACAATGATTTATTTTTCAATAATGATCACACTACATTGCCAAACATGGATGTCTATAGAAACATTCCAAATGTGGAGAACGCAGACACTATAAACAACAATGTTACATATAATGACAATTTGGACAACTTATCAATACATTCAGCAGATGTGGAAGAATCCATTATGAATCCCCATTTCAATCGATTGATTGAGGAAATAATGAGGAGAGATAGACAATACTTCTTACACATGATGGCACAAAGTGGAGCCAAGATACCTCATGATTTTGACATGTCTCAAATAATGGAACATAGACCTTTGCAACAACCTCACTCCAATATGGATCAAAGGAGACCTAATAGTGGAGGAAATAGAGGACCACACATGGTACCTGAATCACCATCACCTTTGCTTCAAAAACTAGAGGTCCCACATACACATGGTCAAACATATGATACTCACCTTCATAGACCATTATGGAAGTCTTATGCAGACAGATATGATCAATCACATACTAATGCTAAGGATCAACCACCAAAGCAATTGGATATTCAAAGGCATGCTCAAAATTTGGACACAAGGAAACCTCATGTCAAATTTGGGGGCAATACAATAGAACATGACATGCCTGTAGAGTATGGTATACATGCACAAAATAGATATGGTGTTCCTCAACATGAATCTATACCAAGTGGTCCATATACACAACATTACTACAGACCTCCTCCATATGAACATGTGTATGATCAATATCATCCATATATGCAACATGCTCCTCCTCCAATTGGTGCGTCAAGCATGGGGTATGGTTCAAGAAGTCGATCTCCACCTAAGAGCAGTTTGGAACAACAAATCAAGGACTTACAAAAGAAAATAGAGGGCATAAATACACCGAAGCCAACATACACGATGAGAGACATATGTCCTTATCCATTTGACAAGAGCATTCCAATGCCTCCTTTTCCTACACACTTTGTGACACCTAAATTTGATAAGTATAGAGGAAAAGGGGATCCTAAGGCACACATAAGACAGTTTTTCATAGCTTGCATTGAGGTAGCAGCAGAAGAGACATATTTGATGAGATTATTCCCACAAAGCTTAGGTGATCAAGCTATGGAATGGTTCTCCCAACTTCCACCTGGTATTAAGTCATGGGGTGACCTAGCAGAAGCATTTATTCAACATTTCTCCTACAACATAGAGACAGACATATCAGTCACTACTTTGTGCAACACCAAGCAAAAAGAGGGAGAATCTTTTGCATCGTTCTTACAAAGATGGAGAAATTTAGCTAGCAGATGCTCTTGTGAAATTCCACAAAAACAAATGGTAGAGATGTTCACCCAGAATGTTAACAAAAACATTGGCTATGATCTAAGGAAAGCTTGTTCGTCTACCTTTAAGGACGTTATCGAAAAAGGCTTAGCGACAGAAAAGGTCCTAATTGAACAAGGAGTCATTAAAATATTCATGGAAAACAAAGATGACTTTAAAGGAAAAGACAAGCCAATATTTTGGAATAAAAACAAGAACACAGTCAATGATGGTGTTGTTGATGCCAACACAGTACGACCTAAATTCATCTTTTCAGGATCAGGTTCTACAAACAATCGAGTAAATACTCAAACAACTTCCAGATCACGAAGGAAGTACACTCCATTGGGAGAACCACTTGAGTCAGTTTTCAAGAAGCTTGTGGCAAACAAGGTAATCACAATTCCAGATTTCCCGCCATATGAACCAAAGGTTAAATCGAATTGGTGGAATGATGATGAGTATTGTGAATTTCATAAGAGCAAGGGTCATAAGATAGGAAATTGTCATTGACTGAAGAACATCATACAGGATCTCATTGATAGAGGTGACATTGAGATTGAGGGACATTCGTCTAATCAAGAACATGAGATGTTTAAGGAACCATTCCCAAAACATTACAAGGGAAAACTCAAGCCACAAATGACCAAGCCAACTATACTAGAGCACCTTACAACTATGATTCAACTATCAATAATATCTCGATGGACAATTACGTCTCTACTATTATCATCAAGGACAAAGCATCTGAGAATTCTACTCAGAGACCCAAGATTGTCCTAAAATGTGTTGGATCTTCTTCCGAACCTACCTCTGAATGTCATGTTACAACCCGCCAAGGTAAAATAACTTTGCAAGGTGCTCGAACTAAAAACACCGCTTCTTCATCAACCAAACCTGAGTATGACCTTGTAGAACAGTTAGGGAAGACACCTGCACTCAATCCTTGAGCTATTACGCATATCTCCCGCACATAAAGCCATTCTTGACAAAATCTTGCGAGATACTGCTATTCCTACTGATCTGAACGTGGACCAGTTTCAAGCCATGGTGGGATACCTTTCCGTTCCACACTCCCTTACTTTCACAGAAGTCGATGACGCATCTGTAAGTCAGCCACATAATGCACCATTACACATTGAAGCCTTCATACGCAAACATAGAATCAAACGAGTCCTGATAGATGGAGGAGCAGGTCTAAACATTTGTACATTGAGCACAATTAAACAATTGGGATATTCTGATAAAGCTATGAATTCTACAAACAAAATCACCATCAAGGCATATGACGATGAAGAGCGTTCATCCAAGGGCACAATCACCTTACCTCTCAGAGTTGGGCCAGTTACAAAGGATGTGGTTTGTCAAGTCCTAGACCTGGATCTCACATACAATATATTGCTAGGACGTCCATGGATTCATGAGATGAGCGCAGTCCCATCTACATATCATCGATGTATCAAGTTTCCATACAATGGAGTTGAAGTGACCGTCAAAGTGGATCCAAATCCATTCATATATTGCAATAATCTGCAACCTCGATCAAAAATAACAATCCCAGTCAATCGAGAAGCTATTCCTTCATCAGCATATGTGGATCCAGAATCCTTGAAACCTTCGACATCAAAGCAAGCAGAGATCAAAGAAAAGTTAAAGATTAAGGACATGGGATGTGGTGAGTATATTTTTCATGTTCATCAACTCCCACTATCTCCTAAGACATTCAATCGACAAGAACAACCTACAAATAATTTTCAATGTGAAGGAATTGGGTGTGAACCACCTAGTGTTGTGGCTACTAAGTCTGAATGCAAATCTCCTCTAGCAGTGCAAGCAACTCTCGATATCAATAGTCCTAAGAGTGGTTCCAACAAAGAATCTATTGAGTCTATCGCCAACCCTCTAGAGAACTCACATAGCCTTACCATTTCATCCACTCCTTCCATTTCCACTCCACTTCTAGACTTGGATCAACAAGAATTACAAAAGCCCTTACTCATTGGGGATCAAAAATCAAGCTATGCAAAGAAAAATCTAAAAGTCAAAACTAAAGAAAATTCCTCTAGTCCAAATCAAAATCAAAAGCTATTGGACTCTACAAAAATCAAGGTCAAGGATAAAAATCCTATGAAGCAAAAAGAACAAGAGTTGATCTCCCCTAATATCAAAATAACTGGGGGCAAAAGCTCTAAAATTTTAAGTCAAAAAGCATACTTGTTGATCCTAAGTCTCCATCATGCTATCCTACTTTCACTTCTTTTCACAATCATAAGCCTTCATAACTCTTCCACTTGTTCCACACATCCTTTCCCTTCTATCGATACATCATGGACCTTTAATGGAGCTTCCTCGTAGGACTTTGTTATCAGGGATGCCCAAACTTCTTTAGGGGACACGCATATGGGCCTGTGTAGTCCACACACTAGTAATTCTATCTCAGTTCCTTTATCAAGGAAGATAGTCACTCAAGATACACATCATTCAGTCAAGGAACGTTGCAGTTACAATTATAAAGTCAGGCCTCGCACATTTGAGGTGGGTGACTTGGTTCTTAGAGAAAACCTAAAAAATCAACAAGACAGAGAGAAGAAGGGCAAGTTTGAACCAAATTGGCTTGGTCCTTACATCATTACAACAACATATGGCTCTGGGGCATATCAGCTCTCAACTATAGAAGGTGAACCTTTGGAGGATCCTATCAACAACATGCACCTTCGCAGGTTTTACACATAGCTCTTCAGAATATCCTAATTCAAAAATACAAAAAAAATCGTTACTTGGTGAAAACTTGGCAAACAGGTGGCTTGTGACACAAAAAACATTGAAAAATCGAAAAAGTAAAGAGAAATAATTTCGTCCAATGGTGAAAACCACTTCGGTGGTGCCCTGGGCAAGTACCATGGTGAAAACTGGGTCACTAGCGCCATGTGTAGAGACATTGCTCCTCCCTCCTTCAAGATTCTCTTCATTATTTCACTTTGCACACACTCACAACCTATTCGTTCATAATAAACTTACCCATTCCCATCATGGCTTGTTATTGATCTACCCAAGATTGGTTAGCCATTCATAATAAACCTCCCTTTTCACCTCCCTTTCCATCCATAACAAATCAGACCCTATCTGTGGCTAAGGCAAATCCTACGTCTAGTGATGGGAGTGGAACTGAGAACATCACATGTTTTAAGGAGTAAAGTTTCTTCCAGCTTCCTTCAGTCTGTCCGCACACAATCCACAATAAAGCAACATTTGCATCACAGATCTGCAATAAAGTTTCATCTTCTCCGCAATAAAGTATTAGTTTCATGGATTCAGTCAGTTTCAGATGAGACATAGCAGCAACAATGGGCTTCAACAAAATCAAATCTTTCAATAGACTCAGACAACATATGGTTCAGTGCTATCTATCCTTTTTGTGAAAGTGAACATTGTGACCACAATCAAATAAGACTTATACAAGTGACAAGAGACACTAAACTTGAGGACTACAGTGGATGTTGGTTTCGAGTCTTGGTTTTCTTTTGATTTTATCTTTTGGTGACATGTCTTTTAGCTTTTCCAGGATGTCTTTGACTAGAGATTCTATCTCCAGAATGTCTTTGACTAGAAAGGCGAGGATGGGGTATCATCACCTATTTGCATTTGCTGTCTGTGGATTGTCTCTTAGTAATGCTATGACTTGTCCAAGGATATGAGGACACTGTGAGTCTAGTATGAATTGGGGCATTCCTTGTTTGTGACTGTCTTATCTCCATGCAAATGGGTACAATGACTTTCTGGGTCAAACATATGCCTCGATTGTCATAACCTACTTGCCATAATAAAGCTCAATGATGATAACGCACAAGAAGCTCTTTCACTTTCATATCTTTTGTCTTTCATCCCCCTTTCTTGATTGACTTCCATCGTCCTTCTCGAGTCCGTGTAGCCTACTATCACATGACTGAGTATAATGACACACCAAAAACATTTGCATTTCATGTAGTTGCACCTACATTACCACATATAAGCATTTCATACATACACATAGATATCACAACTGCATCACATCCTGCACACAACACCTGTTAGCACAATTTACATTTGCATTATCATATTCATCTGCATTACTTACATTCACATTTTCATCATGCATACACATATAAAACATAAAAAAAATAAAAAATAAAAAAAATATTGCATTGCATCATATACATATTTGCATCCATATCATAAGCATCACATAAGAACATCTCATCACATAGGTACACATGCATATAGCGGCCGCAAAGATGAATCATCTCATATATATATAAAGTGTCATGATACAATGATGTCAAAATCATATGGCTACAATCACCCGCAGGTGTCTACATCATTATACAAAATGGTACAAAACTGATACAGAGGAACTCACTGATCACTCCTGCCAACACTATTGGTAGTGCTAATCCTATCCATGTCATGGTATCCCATGCCACATGTCCCACCCTCATCTCCAGTCTTGGATCCTAGAACACTCATCTAAGGGCATCCCTGTCTCCGTCTCGATCATACGGAATCAACCCTCCATCAATCGGTATCCGCAGAATCCTGTAGACATCCTCAAGGGTGACTGTCATCTCACCCATCGAAAAATTAAATGTGCATGTCTCTGAATGCCATCTCTCGGCTAGTGCAGTCAACAAACCCATGTTTGCTCGAAACTCAGGCACATACAACACGTGTCTCAATCCCATCTCCTCAATGGCAGCTCTATCCTAAAATGACAACTCTGGTCGCAACCTCTGTGTGGAGGGGAATCTCTCCCGTGAGTCCAACATAGGCAAATACTCCTGCAGTCAAGCAAATCAATCATGTCAGTCATGGTGGCATTCACTGTTTATCAAAAAATGCTACTAGCTACCTAAATGCAGATGGTTATCTATCCTAGTGACACTCACTATTCATCACAAAGTGTTGCTATTTATCCTAGTGGTACTCACTGTTCATCACAAAGTACTACGTGTGTGACACTCCCTGTTCATCACAAAGTGTTACTCACATTTGCACTCCCTGTTCATCACAAAGTGCTGCTCATATTTCAGTACTCCCTGTTCATCACAAAGTACTCTATCTTGGTACTCACTGTTCATCACAAAGTGCCTTGATCTATCCTAGTCTTCCTAGAGGACCTGCTTGAGTGTATCCTCTCAGCAGCTTATCCAATCGACAGCATATGTTCATCATAGAACTGTCGATTTGACCTAGAAGATGCAAATTCATACTTTTCAAATGCAAACGCGCTTACATGACATAAACGCGCTCAAAGACTGCATAGACGTGCCTGAAAAACACAGACGCGCCTTCTTGACACAGACGTGCCTATGCTCTGCACAGACGCGCCTGGACATTTTTTGACACTTTTTGGACCCTAGTCTAAGTGCATTTATTACCCTATTCGACATGCATTAATGACAATAAATGCATCAAAGTACAAGGAGGTTTTGTTGTACTTACTAGCTCTCCTGCCTCTGCTGGCCTCTGAAATCGACGAACACGGTCGAATCTGTGCACGAAGGCCATCGCTGCTGACTACTGTTGCTCTATTTTCGCTCTGCACTGTGCTCTCGTGGATGTATAGATGACAATGAGGATGTATTTTCCCCCGTGGTCTATCTTATAGACTACCCCTAGCCTTCGTTTCTCGAGTCAGTCTTCATTATCCCGTGACTTTGTCACTTTATCCGGTCAATCCATTCTATCTTGTCTTTCTTATCGAGAGATTGTCTGCAATCTTTTCAGACATTTTCATCCAATCTCTCAAGGGGGCATATCATTCCCATTCTAGGGCAACTCTGTATCAGTTCATTTTATCTTCTTTGAAACAACGCGACAAGCCGCATTGTCTCAAAGAGGGGCAAAATGTAGACACCTAAAATTGTCATGTCTAATTAAATAAATATTTTATTTATTTAATTATCTAAGCCTAATTCTTCTATTAATTAAATAAATCTTTATTTATTTAATTAATTCATTTATCCTCTTCTAGCCTTATTTCTCATTTAAATAAATACATTTATTTATTTAAATTATCCTTTTCCTAAATTAAATAAATATCTTATTTATTTAATTATCCTACTTCTTCTATTAATTAAATAAATCTTTATTTATTTAATTAATTCATTATCTTTTTCTACACATGACACATGTCATTCATCTCTTAATTCCTACACTACCTACCTCTTTCATTATTCTATTATTTCTTTTACTTGCCCTCTAATCCTAGCCGACCTCCTTTTACACCTCTCAATCTTATCCCTCCATTTCATATTGTGTCTTCTATTTAAGGAGATGCCTTCTTCATTATCAAACCCTAACAACTTGATCAATTGACTACACGACGATCCTACTTGCAACCACATTCCGTTCTTTGTTGAGCTCTTGTGCATATAAAAATCTGAGAGCAAATATATCAAGCAAGATCAATGGAGATAGGAAGGATGGAGATCAAAACCCTATTGGACATGTGATGGTATAATCTTTGTGATTTCATTTGATTTGCATTGTCTTAGGTAATCTTCATATGTTATGGTGGATCTTTGTTGTTGTTAGGCTAGGGTTTGGTGGTTGAATTCATTTAGCCTTTCAATATTGTTATTATTGTTATCCATTTTCACCATACACAGTTATCTGTGATGATGGAAATGGGTATACCATACCGACAGATGATGTAATTAAGAATGAATGAGGTGATATGATTTCCAATGACTTGGGTAAGTGGAACAACTTCAATCCATTTTGTGAAATATTCAGTAGCGGTAATGATGAACTTATGGTCGTTGGATGAAGATGGGTGGATATTACCCACAAGGTCAAGGCCCCATTGACAAAAGGACCATGGTGTTGTGATTGGTTGCAATTCCTATGTTGGTACATGTATCAGGTCTCCATGAACTTGGCATTTCTTAGATTTTATGATAAAATAGTAGGAGTCTTTTTCCATGGACAACCAATAGCATCCAGCACGCATGGTCCTCTTTGCTAAGGAAGGACCACTTGCATGAGTCCCACAAATTCCTTCATGTACCTCTTCCAAGCCCTTTGTTAGCTCATCCTATTCTACACATCGAAGGATAGTACCATCATGACTACGTCGGTATAGGCTTTAAGCAATGATGGTATATTGAGCGGTTTGGCAAATGAAGGTTTTGCGTTGGTTATTCGATTGGTTAGGAGGAAGTGTGTGGTCGTGTAGATAGGTGTAGAACTCACCATACCATAGGGATTCAGAACCGACAAGGTGACATATCATCTCGGTTTCTGGGATATCATAAGTGGGAATCCAAAGCCATTCTACCGAGAACTCATAGCGTGTTGAATTTTGTGGAAGATCTAGGAGAGATGCAATGGTAGCCATAGCGTCAACAGCTCGATTCTGATCTCTGGGTATCTTCTCAAAGGTGATATTAGTAAATGATGTTTTTAAATTGTCCACCATTTTCTTGTACAACATGAGTTTATCATCCTTGGTCTAATATTCATCTCTGACTTGTCAAATGACCAGTTGGGAGATGCCATATATCTGTAACTCTTTCAATTTCCATTGTATGGCTAGTCTGAGTCTTGTGATCAAGGCCTCATATTCTTCTATGTTGTTCGTATATGGAAATGTGAGCCTGTAGGACTTCAGGATGTTGTCACCTTGAGGTGTGATAAATAGAATGCCTACCCCCGAGCCATGCCTAGTGTATGAACCATCAAAGTATAGTTTCCATGGTTGTGCTGTTGTGATCATGAATATCTCTTCATCTCAAAAATTGGAAATGAGAGGATGATCACCTATGAGGGGTGCATTGGCCAACTGATCTGCAATAACTTGGCCCTTGATAGCCTTACAGTCCACATACTCGATGTCAAATTCACTCAAAATCATCACCCATTTGGCCAAGCGGCCTGTCAATGCTGCTTTGCTGAGTAAGTACTTTAGTGGATCGATATTTGCAATGAGTTGTACATTATGTGTTAACAGGTAGTGCCTCAATTTAGTGGCTGCCAATATTACTACTAGGCAAGCTCACTCAATAGGTGTATACTTGAGTTCATAGGTGACTAGTCTGCGAGAGATATAGTATACAACACACTCTTTCCCTTCTACATTATGTTGACCTAGTAGCACTCCCAATGTTGTATTTGTTGTTGAAATATAGAGTAATAGAGGTCTACTTGGATTTGGTGGGATCAACAATGGTGTATTCATGAGAGAGTCCTTAAGCATCTAGATGGATTGTAGTCATGTAAAGGGGTGACACTTATCTGCTAGTTGTGCAATGAATCTTCGGATGGATTGTAGTCATCCTTGTAATGTCCTTAGCTGACTAATGTTCCTTGGAGGTGGCATGTCCATGGCTGCTTTGACTTTGGTTGGGTTAACCTCAATGCCTTTGCTTGAGACAATGTATCCTAGAAGCTTCCCCAAGGTTACTCCAAAGACACATTTCTTTGGGTTGAGTCGAACATGATATTGTTCTAGTTTGTCAAAAAAAATCTCTAATATTACTAGATGACCTTCTCTTGTTAATGATTTTTCTAGTAAGTCATCAACATAATCCTCCATTATGTTATGCATCATATCATGAAAGATGGTTGTCATTTCTCTTTGATAGGTCACCCCTGCATTCTTTAGACCAAAAGGCATTACGTGCCAATATTATGTTCCCCATGGACATGTGAAGGTTGTCTTATGTTGATCCTCTGGTGTGATCTTTATTTGGTTGTACTCGGAAAAGCCATCCATGAGAGAAAGTATGACATGTCCCGTCGTTAGGTCTACGATCATGTCAATGTTTGGTAGGGGGAAGTCATCTTTAGGACATGCCTTGTTTAGATCTCTGAAGTCAGTATAGATACCGATGCCCCCATTTGGTTTGCCAATAGGTACAATGTTGGATATCCAATCTACATAATCAATTGGTCTAATAAAACCCACATCTAGGAGTTTCTTAAGTTTTGCTTTGACTAGTACTGCAATCTGGGGATGCATATTGTGAAGCTTCTGTTTGACAGGATTAGCTCCTTCTGCTACGGTGAGGTGATGCATGACTAAATTAGGATCAAGACCAGGCATGTCTGCATATGACCATGTGAAGTTGATCTGATGCTTCTGGAAGAATTCGAAAAACTTAGGCTGTTCCTTTGGAGTTAAAAGAGATGCTAGATGTATGTGGTGAGGAGTTTCAGGAATCCCCATGATGAATTCTTTTCTTTCCTCAATAAGGATCTTTGATCGTTCTTGATTTGTACTGGAAGGGAGAATGTCAAACCTTTCATCCGTAGGCACCTTAGAGGGGTTTCCACCATTGGATACGCTCTTTCTTTTTACTTTTTTGGGATCAAACAGTGCCACAATGTGGTTTTCACTGGAAGATCCATGTTTTATTGTAATATTTTTGCAGGTGAAAGGTTTGGCATCTGCCCCGAAGTAGGTTGCGCTATTAAGTTCAATGGAAAATCTAGCTTTGTGATCCCTGCTTGGTATGTTATACCGTAGTTCCAAAAAGTCAATGATCACCTCATCATTTTGGAATTGGTCAAGGCATGGGGGATTAGATTGGTTCCATTCGATAAGTTCAGGATGGATAATGGGCATTACCTCATCGATCAGGTTAAGTTCATAAGATGTGTTAGTGAGGGTTAAGACATTGTGGTGAAGGTTGTTGATGGTACTCTCCCTATCATAATCAGGCTTAGGATGTGACGTAGGGTCTGTGGAAGGTGTTTCCAGTTCAGGAACCCAAGAGATTTTAATTTGTGCTTCTCGGTAGACAGGGATTTCTTTGTGAGGTGGAGGTGGTGATGCGGCTTCCTCATCTGAAGTATTGAGATATATTGAATTAATTTACCACTCATGTGAGTTGGTCTCTGAATCACTTTCCAATATTCGATTACTATACCATACCGGGATATCCTTTGAGTTAAATACTGTAGGTGTGATCAGTTGATGTACCTTTGGAGATGGAATGGTTGGTGCTGCAGGAAGGATTATTGGGATCAATGAATCTGATACTGGGAGTATCAACGTTGTTGAATCTACTGCTTCTGATGGAATTATTGGTGTTGTCAATACTGTTGGGGGTTCTAATACTACTAATGGTGCTATTGATGCAGTTGCCGCTGATGATGGAGTTGCTGGTTTAATTGGTGGGATGATTGGTGTTGTGGATGATATTGCTGGGAATCTTAGCTGCATTGGGGCAGTTGGTGTATTCTTTGGTGCTGCTGATATAATCAAGGGTGGCCTCTTTAGAGTATTAGGCTGATATAAAGGTTTGTTGGGTTTCCCTTTGAATTTGAGCTTAGGAAGAATCTCCTTTTGAAATCCTAATCCAGTGTTATCTTTAGGTTTTAATTCTAGCTGCAACGGCTCATGTCGTCCTTGCTTGCAAGGTCCCAACGCACTCTGAGCATCATAGCCCATTCTTTGCATAATGAGAAGGCCTTTTCCATATTGATATGTTGGAAGCTTAGCTTGTGGGATGTCTGTGGTGATAGGATCTTTATAGATCCATTTTGTTAATTCCTCATCTCTAGTCTCTTCTTCTTGACTCTTTCCAAGGATAAAAGGCATCAAAGTGCATGCTGGTTTGACCAGTGGTGTTTGAAGTAACCGTTGAGGTTTACCATGAGTTCTAGAAGAAGTGGGTAGTTGCCCAACACAAAAGAGTTGGCTGAGATTGTACTCCCCAAGACCTTCCTCTACCATTTTCATTTTTAGCTTCTCTTGCTTGGGTATAGTGGTGTTTGAACTGGAAAAAGAGGCTGGACTTACATATGATGTGGATGAGATAGCTTCACTGTTTCTAGGAACGGTAATCTCTGGTTGATGGTTGATATTGTAACAATATGAAAAAGGATTTGCATCACGCAGGATTGTAATTTCTACACCATTATGAGGGAACTTAACACTGGTGGTAGGTAGATGGAATGACTTGCATGGAGTGTATCCAAGGTCTTCCTAATAACAAATTATACGGCAGAGGAAGGTCCAGAACTTGACATATGATGTGCTTCACTACTGGGCCCACTCAGATTGGTAACACAACTGCTCATTTTGACAAACACTCTGCATCATTATAGGCTTTTATGGTTATCTTTTTGTGGGGGTCCATTAATTCAACTACATATCCCAGTGTTGTGACCAATTATAGTGTACAAATATTTAGGCCTGATCCATTATTGATCAAGACTCACTTGATCCTGTGTTGGTTGATAAATCCTTCAATATGGAGTGAGACGTTATGAGGTTGTTGGAAGGATGTATTGTCACTTTTAGAGAAAGTGAGACATGGTGATGACCTTAGACTACCAACCATAGCTTGAAATTGATCTGTATTTAGATTGGTAGGGACTGACGCCTCTTAGAGAGCTTGATTCAAGATTGTTTTATGAGATGGGGATAGGTGCAAAAGCTCTAAGATGGATATAAGTGTAGGCATCTTATCTAACTGTTCCACAAGGTTATACTATTTCGGGATGGAGGTTGTGCTTTGTGGAGCTGCTTTAATGGTGATCTTACTACGATGTGTAACAAAATTGTAGGTAGAGCTTGGATCTTTGATGGTAATGGTTGCAATTTGTTCATTGGCACCATATAGGTGATTCACAATGTAATTATAGGTGGCTCGCATATAATCAGTTGTATCTGTGTTTCATCTTGAAGTGGAAGGACCCCTTTGATCTCGTGATGGAAGTGGATTCTTAAACATAAGATGATCATTATTTATGGTTTTTGGGTCGTGTTTCAATCTTGCCTCAGTCAATAAGATCCTGAACAAGATATTTCAATCTATGATAGTTACTTGTTTTATGCCCTTTCCCTTGATGGAATTCGCAATGTTCATTATCCCTCCACCATGGAGGTTTGACCTGAGGTTTGTAATTAGATGTTTTGGGTAAGGTCACTAGATTTGATGAGACCAATTGACGTAGCATTGTTTCAATAGGTTCCCCTAAGGGAGTGTATGTACGTTTTGGTTTATAATTCTATTGTCTTTGCCTTGGTTCTTCTTGTTGGACATTGCATCCTTGATTTGGTGGGGGAGGAACCATGTTGATCTTAGGAGGGGGTTTTTCCCTACAAATCGGACCATGGTTTGTGCACTCTTGATAGTCCTTGCATCTACAACCCCATCATTGACGATGTTTTTTTTTATTCCAAAAGTTAGGTTTATCACTGTTTAAGCGCGGGTGAGGGGCACCTTTTGGTTCATTGTATATTTTGATGAGCCCCTTTTTGATGAGGGCCCTTTCACATTTTAAACCCTACGTGATCATGTCATTAAAGGATTTTGTGCCTTTCATGTCTAGATGGAAGTCCATTTCTTCGTTTAAGTTGGAAATAAATATTTCCACTAGCTCTCTTTCAGGTAACTGAAGAGAATGTCTACTAGACATTTTTTGCCATCGTTGCAAGAAAGCTGAAAATAGCTCCCCTGGTTTTTGCTTAGTGTTACACAGATCTGCCATGATGACATCACGCTCTATGTTATGGGAATAATGTGCAATGAATTTCTGGACCAGTTCTTTGAACATCCTAATTCCGCTTGTTAGTCAGGAAAACCATTGCGTGGTTGTCCCTCCCAAACTCTGAGGAAAGAGGCGCATTAGATATGTGTCTTCAAATGCCACTTCTAGGCAAGCGGAGTGAAATTCCCTGACATGATAGCGAGGGTCTCCTTTTCCCTAATACTTTTCAAACTTAGGTGTTTCAAACCCTCATGGAAAAGGTGACATATGTAGATTCCTATCAAAGGTATAGGGACAAATATCATTAAGTGAAAACTGGGTTCTTTTCACACCACTGTGGAACTGTTGGGCTAGATTCTCGACTTGTTGCCTCAACATGTCAATGTCATTAGGAGGAGGAGGAGGTGGGGGATTTCCCTGATGAAAGTTATATCTAAAGTTATCTCGACCTCTTCCACCCTCATTATGACTTTGATGTTCTGATGCTTGCTGTAATTGTGTAGTATCAAAATCAGAGGGTAGTTTGGCTCCCTCTTGGGCAAGTCTTAAAAAGTGAGCATCAACATTGTTCCTGAGGATCTCATTGAAAATTCAATTAAAAAGGGGGTTGTGTTGTTCCCTTTCGATTGCTTCAGGAGTGGAAGTACTAGGATTTTTATAACTTGCATTTCCTCCAAGGGCTTCTTGGAACTTATTGAGATTTTCCTCTTCTTCCTCTTTGATTTCTTGTTGTCTAGTCCTTGATCTGGTTTGAGCCATTTTGTTTGAAAGTTGTTGTTGAAGTTTGATGAAAATTATTATGAGTTGGTGATGAAATGAGAGATAAATGTTTGGTGAAGTGTTTTTCATATGGATCTCTAGCACTTAAAGGTTTGATGTTACCAAAGTCCTTCTATGAATTGCTTGTTGTGTTTGTTGATAATGTTGGATATGATAAGGTATATAGAGGTCTGAAATGTGTTACAAACCAAGCTATATAGTAATGAGAGGATGCACTCATAGACTAGTTTTAACCTACGTAGAAATGCCTCTTAGGATGAGTTTATCCTAGATGCAGAGACACTCTAAAAAGTGATGTGTTTGTTTTTTTATTTCAAGCAATATTGAAAAAAAGGAACTTAGGACAAGACCTTTTTATGTTTTGAGATTTTGAAATGGATTGATGATGTATGAATGTGAAAAATGGATGGAATGTTTTAAACTTCAATAAAAAATCTGTGTTACAAATGGGACAAATTCTTCCTCTTCTCTTTCAGGGGTTGGTAGTTCTTCCCGAGCTATGTTATATGTGATGCAAATGTTTGGAAAGAAGGCAAGATTGATTTTGCCTCCCTTGTTTTTATGATTTCTCAAAGCTCTATATTGAGTAAAAGCTCTGTGGTTTAAAGACTCTTGGTCAAACTCGTTAGATTTTCCTTGAAGATATAGATGCATGTGACCTAAGAAGGTTCTATGTGAGACAAAAATTTGTCTATTGAGATAGAAAAATCTCCTTCTTTTCATGAAAGCCTTTGAGCTTAATGGTCTTTGCTTCAAATTGATATGTTGATGAAGATTCTTCATTCTCAAAATGTGAAGGATGGTCATATGGCGTGACACATTGTTTTTTTGCACTTTGTTTTTTATTTTTACCAAATGTTGGTGTTGAAATTTGTGTTGGATGAATACTTGTTTTTGAATTGGTTTTTGATTTTCTTTGACAAGAAAACAGAGCAAGCACATAAATACAATAATGTTACCTCCAAAGGCACAAATAAGTGTGGGTTTAAATCAACCCAATCTTTGAACTTTTTTGACCCTTTTAAACAATGATTTTGAGTATGTTTTTCCAAAAAGCCTGAAGTCGGCTCAGTTTATCACTAGTCTTGATACAAAACGAAGACACTTCAAACACACTTTATCCCTAAGGTCAAATGGCCAGTTGCAATAATTTCAGCCCACATCTTGATATTTCTTCAGCTTTGGTACTACATACCTTATGAATCCCATCGTGGCAGGTAAGAATGTGATATACTAAGTCTTGCGTGAGCATGACAAATAGATGATCCCTATGATGGGGGAATCACCACTTTTATCAAGCTACAAGTATCCTTTCAAAAAGCTATGTTTCTGCTCAAGGAAATATGTATGGTGAGTATCTTGGGAGAAAAACCATCTATGCTCTTGCACTAAATTTATCACAAATATCCTCAATCAATTGAATGGGTGGGTTTCTACATAAAAAGGTGTTTAGTAATTTTTGATGTTTTTGGACATAAGTTCATTCTGCAGTGACTCACTTAAGAGCCTTGTAACTTGTGGTGGGGCCCATTTATCCTTTCGGCAAGTTACACTATAGGAATAACTATACCCAAGGCTACAAATTTTGCTCACACCTGATTTCTATAGCGGCTCGAAGGATTTACCGCACGAGGTCATTCCCAAGAGTGATGTGTCTCTTGGTAGGCCTCTCTTAAAAATATAAAATTTGAGTGTTACTAACACTTTTCTCTTGCACCTAGGACCACGAAATCCAAGGGAGAGGATAGTGTGTGTTAGAAGTAGGACCACTCGACAAACTTTTGCACAAGTGTGCCAATCACAAAAAGCACTTGTTCTTTTTAACTGATTTTCATTGCAATGTGATCTAACTATTTGGAGATGTTGCTCCAATGATCATGGTGTTCTTTATAACTTCAAAGGAAAAATGTTTTGTAAACTAGGAACTTTGAAATCCTAGTCAATTGAATTGAAAACACGTCTTACTTGAAGTAAAATCATTTTTGAGCTTGAAGGAAAAATGGCTTGTTCTTTTTAGATTGCTCAAAATGAAATGTTGATTGTGAATTTCCTTAAGTTGATGCAAAAAATGAAATTTGTGTTGTTGATTTTAAGCACCAAAATAAAATGAATCCTAACTTGCAAAAAATCAAAATTGTTGGGTTTGAGTTTGTGGTTCTTTTTACCTTTGACCAATGAAATTCTTTTTAAGAGCCCAAACAAATGTGTGATTCTTTTTAAAAGCCCAAATTTGAAATGTGAAGTTAATTTTAAACCAAAATAAAAAGTGAATTCATTTTTAAAACCAACTTTGCAAACAAGTTAGTAAAACAAATGAATCTACTTTTTAATCCAATTTAAACCTACACAAAAGAGAAAAATAGTTAGTAAAATTTGCCTATTCGGTGGGCTTCTACAAGCCTAATTTTTTTGGTTTTTCGGTTACAAGGTATTTCTATATAGCTCTTTGTTACAATAGTGCTACTCTATGTGAAAACATAAGCGATATTTAACACAAAAGTGCTAAATAACCAACAAACGCACCAAAAAAAATGCTAAAGTGCTACAAGAAGAGACAAAAGTGCTAAAAGAACTCTGTCAGACAAAATTAATTCTGTCAAACAGAAAGCCAAAAGCGCTAAAAGAAGCTACAGTAGCACTATCTAAGGGTCAATAGTGCTAAAAAAAGTTCAGTAGTGCCAAATGAGAGACGATGGCACTATTATTATAAACAATAGCGCCAAAGTGCCCAGTTTCGAAGGTGCTAAAGCGTGAACGAAAGCGCTAAAGTGCAACTTGTGTGTCAATTCAAATCATAAAAAATTGTTAGTAGTTTAAAAATTGGTTGCTCTGGATTCATGTCGGGTTTACCGAATGATGTTGTGGAAATGGGGACAAGGCAACAACAAAGTTCAATGTTAATAAGTTAGTTTCAACTATAAAACCAAAACAAAGAACTAAAAACCATTCCAAACATATCAAAAGAGATTTCAAAAAGCATGAAAGAAGTTTAACAAAACAAAAGAAAGGAGAAGAGCCTCCCTAAGATGCTTCCATGATGCTTTTTGATGCTTCTTCCTTGTTTCTCCCCTCTCCAGGTCCCAAATGAGTGTAGCTCTCAACTTTTAGCACTAGCCATGGATGCCATATGGAGATTCAAGATCGTTGGATGTGATAAACATATGCTATGCAAGTGTAGATAGTGATGCTATGAAAAATCTCTATGCTAATACCAGTATAGCAACAATACTCTAAGGCTTCCTCCTTTGCTTGAGGAGAAGAGTTATACTTATAGAAGAAATGAGGAAATGAAAGGTTAAGATTGAACAATCTTAACAAGGGTTAGGATTGAAAGATATTCAATCCATGTGAGACTTTCAACCCAATTCCATGTTGACAAGTGTCACCATGAGGAGGCTTGAGAGGGGAGATAAGGAGCATTAAATGCTTGAAGGGACATGATGGTTACACTAGGGGGTTGGGTTAGGATTAGGTTAATGGATATTCCTTTTATCCAAGGGATAAATGAATGTGCAAGGGTTAAATGGTTACCTTGGTCAAAGAAATAAATGCTTTGAAGAGACCCATGAGTCAAAAGGATGGTTAAGTTAGAGGAAAGTCTCTAACCAAAGGTAAAAGGTGAGTTAATGGTTTGGAAGACTTTAGAGGTTAACCATTTGAAGACATAAAGCCTTTAATGGTTATTGAAGACTTTGGAAGTTTTTGAGGCGTGGCTTCCTTTTATTTAGAAATGTGACAATGATTAGGATAGGATTAGGCTAATTAGAAGGAGTTAGAAGAATCTAGAAGGGATTTAGGCATTCAAGTGGATTTTGTAGGAGAATGCAAGTGGGAGGAATTTTGGGATTTTCAATTGAAATAAAATCATTTATTTTAATTAAATGGTGTAATTTGCATTTGGATAGATATTTAAATAAATATTAATTTATTTAAATGTGAATGTGAATTTTGGATTTTATTTAAATAAATCTGAATTTATTTACATGAGAAAAAGGAAGACAAAGCATTCAATGCTTGAAGACTTTGAGGGAAACCATTGAAGGCTTGAGAAGACTCTAGAAGGAAGCCATTGAGTTTGAAGAGTTTAAGGGAAACTATTGAAGGCTTGAGAAGACTCTAGAAGGAAGCCATTGAGTTTGAAGACTTTAAGGGAAACCATTAAAGGCTTGAGAAGACTCTAGAAGGAAGCCATTAAGTTTGAAGACTTTAAGGGAAACCATTAAGGTTTGAAGTGGGTGAGGATAAATAGGATTTTAAATAAATTATTTATTTATTTAAAATAGTTGTGCAACTTGCATTTGTAGGAAAATGCAAGTGGGTGGAGGATAAAGGTGATTTAAATAAATGTTAATTTATTTAAATGTGAGAGATAGGATTTTGGGGGATTTAAATAAATATTAATTTATTTAAATGTGAGAGAAGATTAAATTAAATAAATATGATTTATTTATTTAATTAATGGTTTGAATTTGGTTAAGTGAATTAAATCAAATAAATTGAATAATTTATTTAATTAATAGGAGAAGAGGGTTAAGATGAATTAATTAAATATTCATTTAATTAAGTGGACAAATTTATGTGTCTACATGTTTAAATTAAATAATTAGCTTATTCATATTTATGTAAAAGACATGGGAAAATATCTATTATTCCACTTAAAAAGTTAATAAAATATTTTACTATGTATTATTATTGTAAATTAACAATCTAAATTGTAATAGTAATAGAATCTTAACCGTAACCCTAGGTAGATTCATATATTAATTGCAATAGTAACCTTAGCACTATCTAAACCCTAACCCTAATGTACTAACCCTCATTGTAACTTAATCATAATCATAACCCTAAATGATTCCTAATTCAACCTATTAACAAATACAAATTTCATACATTTTCAATGCATTATGTTGTCGAGATTATGAGGTGTTTCGATGTAGAGGCCATGTTGCATCTGACTAAGACCTGAACTTTGACTATTATAATATTACAACCTGGTCATTTTCATGCAAATCCTTTTGGTATAAAGTTTTTTGGGACAATTGTCAATAAGTTCATTTAGTTTTATGGTCCTTGGGAAAGTCTTGACATGATTTTTAATGCATAATTGACTATTAGCAAGCTAGAAATGGTCTAAGAAAACTTTCAAATTTGGAAATTCTAAAGTCAACCGAGTTGTTGTTTTGGTCCAAAATGCATGTGGTTTCTATTTGATCACATTCTGAGGTGAGGTGGTATATTAACAAAAACTTTTTAGTCAGGCACCCCCCTTTAGTAGGGATCGATTACAAAGGAGGTCTGTGATGTTGGCTTGGGCCATGGGTTTTCTCCCCATTGGTCTCGACTTTGACTCTGAGGCTCGAGTTTTCCTAATGCATGTAGTTTGCGGGTGATTGTTTGCATCCCCAAGGGATTAATTTGGCCTCAACTCGCCCCTTCCTGGGTCCAACTTGGCAGTAAGTAAGACAAAGGCAAGGCAAGCTAGGTGCTTGGCTAGGTCGTGAGGATACGGGCTTGAGTCGCCAAAAAAAAAGAAAGTCCAAAAAATATTTTTCTAGTCCAAAATTTGGCATAAACCCATGTTTTAAGTAATTGATTAAGGCTCCTTACAAATTTCCATGGCTCCAAAAGTTCATTTGTGCCCTTGGTAAAATTTTCACCATGTTGCCAATGAAGAAATAAGCTTGTTAGCATATTTCAAAGCATTAAATGTGTTAATATTTTGTTATTGCATAAGGTATGTTGTGTCCTCCTACCAACCTACATGAGTGAAATGGGAGAGTTAAAGTGGCATGCAGGCATGTAAGGAGATAATAAAGAAAATGAAAAAATAATTTTTAATATTTTCTATTGAATTATGTCTTTTTTGTGAAGCTCACCAACTCTCATGGGTAAAAATTAAAGAAAAAATAAGTGTGTGGGCATGAAAGGAGATCAAAGGGGATGGCATAATGAACATTAAAATGTTTGTAATGTTTTAAATGTCTTTATTCTATGCAACCCACCAGCCTGCATGGGTAAAAAGTCAAAGCCAAGGTTATGTGTGAGTGTGCAAACAAGAGTGGCAAAATGAAATTTAAATTTTTTGAAATGTTTTATGAGCACATTGTCAACCTACATGGGTGAAAACTTAAAGAAAAAGTGATGTGTGGACATGCAAGCAAAATGCAAAACGCTATTGAAAGTGAATTGAATCACGATTTTAGGCTTAAACCAAAATTTTGAAGTCATTTTTGAGCTGCAATATGAGATTTATAGTTTCTAAATGGTTCCCAAACCTTTTCTCATGTATGGTAAATAGTTTTATTATTGTTTTCAGCATTTTTTTTTCTTGGTGAGAATTGAAATGATCCAATATAACAAAAAATAACCTAATAGCGACAAAAACATCTTTGCACTTGATTTGGAGGATATTGAACTTCACTATTTTAAGTTTGAAAAATTATATAAATCCAATCTAGGAATTCAATCATTCCAATTCAATAGTCCTAATTCCTTCCTTCAAGAGAAAATTTAAGTACAAGGAGCATCAAGCTACAACAACATATCTTCAAGTATGTTTCATGAGTGATTATTTTGTATATGATTTATTCATGTTATTGCATCAACACTTGAAGGGCTTATATAAAGAGCATTATATCACCACAATTATCGATCCTAGGGTATAATCTTGTCAATTTAGCATTTCATTTATGATGTAACCTCTTCCTTACAAGGGGTAAGTTCTCTTTCTTATCATCATAGTTGTCATGGAGGTGAAAAGACCAACACGGGGTTTGACTTAGGTAAGCCCCTATACAACACAACATTTTCTCTCTATGTTATTGGCATTGTATTGTCATTGATGTCAACTGGCATGCAGACAAAAGTATTATCTACCGGTAAGCAAGTAAGGGACAACAGAAGGAACATGATCACCGATATTCAAGGACGTGTATAGTCACCCCGTAAGGATGACAACCGGTAAGCGAGCAAAAGAGACAGAGTAAAGAGCTCCTATCAGATGGACATGTGTCGGAGTTTGGTGACCAGGCTAATGTGTCTCAACTAGTAGAACAATGAAGTGTAGGTATGAGGTTTAACCGAGTAAATCATGATCGATAGGATAAGATAATTGGTAGTGTAAGGGATACATCAGTTGCATGCATGGTTGGTGACTAAGTCTGAACTGACACAGTGAGCTCAGTTGGATGTCGACAGAGAACACGTGGACTCCGGGTGGCAAACGTGAAGTTACAATTGAATTGTGCTTTGTCAATGAGGTAGTTGGTGATTGGTTAGACATTTAATGTTGATTGCAAGAATCATGGGTAGAGTGCAGGGGTTTGTGGCTCAAAGAAGAATGAATGGAAAAGATCTATGATGCAATGATCATTGTAGGTTATCGAGGTGCAAATCAGATTTGGTGAAGGGGACCACAAATTCTTTTATGGTGATTGATCAAGAAGAAAATTTGACATACAGGTCGTAGGTTTCTAAGTATAAAAAATGTGTTATGGAAGGAATGAAAATGGTGGTGAGGCCTGATTTGTTGTAGGTTGTCAAATCTTGGAGAGCAGATCTGACATGATCTGATACGGTTCATGGCCGGTAGAAGAAACCCTAGCATGCCAAGTTTGAATTTGTGGTTTGGTGGGAAAACTTGAATATAAATATGGAGACAACAGATTGGTGATGGTGATGCCAGTTGCGAGAAGAGAGTGTGCTTGAGAAACCAGAGAGATAATTAGTTTGAGAGTTCATCGCAGAAGATTGAATTGATTGAGTATTTGAAGGTAGAACCGATAAGAGGCTTTAACCAGTAGAGATAGGGAAATTAGTGAACTGTTATAGAGTTGACAGTCAAGGTTACCGATAGTGATTGAATCAGTAGGAAGGCATCACAGAGTGAAAGAGTGCATATTGAGGATCAGGAGAAGTTAAGAAAGGCAAAGGTTGTTTGGTAAGGGATCAAAGAGAGTGAATCGATAACTGGTAGTGAAAGAATTGGTGAAGCAGAGAAGAGTTGTAACCGATAGAGAGAAGTTGAATAGGTGTTATGTAACAAGGTATTTTCATTGTAATAAGTTGTTATTTCTTTGTATATCACTGAGTTTGTGCTCGGTGCAGGGATTGGTGCCCATAAACAGTTAGGGGTTGGTACTCCTTGGGTTGGTGCCCTAAATCAGTAGGGGTTGGTGCTCCTTGGGTTGGTGTCAAAAATCAGTGTAATATTATTGTTTCATTGTGAGGCTGGAGTGGAGCAGTAGACTCCAACAACTTTTCTCACCAAGGTTTTTCTCACATTGGATTTTCCTCATATAACTGGCATTATGTGGTGTGTCTTTTTAGTATGATTGATTGTTAGTGTTCTCATTGTTATTGGTCACACACACACACACACACACACACCACCTAAGTTTGTTTGAAATTACCGATTCACCCCCCCCCCCTCTCAGTGACATATTGTGCTCTATGATTGGTATCAGAGCATTAGGTTCCTTGTTTTTCAAAGATTTGTCTAGCTTGGGTAGATTCTGGTCTAAGAACACAATGGCAAGAAATGAGTCCTCCTCCTCCAAAGCCCCCATGTTTGATGGAACCAACTATGCCTTTTGGAGTAGAAGATTGGAAACCTATCTATCCTCCCTAGGTTTTGATGTTTGGATGTCAATTAAGAATGGGTATACTATACCTAGTGTTACTCCTATAGATCTGGATGCTAAGAAGAAGCATGAAAAAAATGCAAAGGCTAAACATGCTATTCTTAGTGGGTTGTCTGATACCGAGTTTGTTAAGGTTATGCACTACCTATCCACCAAGGAGAGTTGGGATAAACTACAGAGGTTATTTGATGGAGATGTCAAGGTTAAGGAGGCCAAGCTGCAAACACTAAGAGGTCAGCTCGAAGGCTTGAAGATGAAAGATGAAGAAAATATTTCAGATTATCTTCAGAGAGTAGATGAAACTGTGAACACCATCAAAGGACTTGGAGAGGAAATAGATGATGAAGTTATTGTCAAAAAGGTACTTAGATTACTGACATCTAAGTATGGTACAAAGGCCTTTGCTATAGAGGAAGCCAGGGATTTGAAAAGGTTTTCCATGGATGATTTATTTGGCTCTCTAACTACTTATGAGATGAGGACAACCGATGAAGGAACTTCCAAGAAAGAAGTTGCTTTCAACTCCACCAAAAAGAGTAAGGAAGAAAGTGCTCATAGAGAATCTAGTGGAGACTCGGATATTGATGTTGTAAACCTTGTAAGAAATCTCAAAAGAGGATCCGGTAAGTATAAAGGAAAATTGTCTCTAAAATGCTTTAACTATCATAAAATAGGACACTTCGCTGCAAAATGTCCTTATGGTGAAACCGGTGGAGATGAGAAAAGAATCTCTAGCAGGTCTTTTGGCAAAGATAAAGAGAAGAAGGTCTATTGGAAAGAAAGAAGAAGCTACTAGAAGCAGAACAATCTATATACCTTTGAAGATGATGCCATAGATGAAGAAAATACATTAGAAGATGGCTGCCATGAGGATGAAAGAGAAGTTAATCTCTTTATGGCACTAGGTGAACCGGTTGATGAAGATGAGGAAGATGAATAAATTGAAGCTGAAGTGGACTTGGAAGGTGATCTCATAAGTGCGCTTGAGGAGTTGAATAAAACAAGATGAGAACTCAAGAAGGTTAAGCATGCTACTATAGAAGAATAAGAATAGCTGGAGAAATCTCTACAGGAATCCAAGAAGACAATATCTGATCTGAAACTCTAGTTGGAAGAGACTAAAAAGACATATGAGGTCACATGCTCTGATGCATCAGAGAAGGAGAATCAAAAGTTAGAAGAAGAGATTGTAAGGCTCAAAAAGGAGCTTGAAAAGAGCAAGGATGAATTAAAGATGAGAAGCAAGTATGAGGGAAATAGTGAAGCCTTAGACAAGATGTTGAGGAAACATAAGCATTCAAAAGATATCGGTGGTATAGGATTTGAAGAAGGACAAAGTTCAAACAACAAAGACACATCTCGTAAGGAGATACAATTCACTTCCTCAAGTGAAAGTAAAGAGAAACAAATCTTTACAGTCAGTAAAGATACTGGGAAGAAGACATATGTTGAAGCTGCAAGAAACCACCCAGCAAACCGGTATGCTCAAACTATGAACCAGGAGCCACACTCAATGTACCAGAATGCTAATTCTAAAGGGAAGCCCAAAGCTAATAATGAAGGATTCATAAAAGTCCATAACATGAGAAGAAGACATCCAGGGAGACAAAGGTTTGTCGGTCCAAAGAAACAAGATTGGTATGTACCCAATTTTCATGGTTATTGCTACCAGTGTAATAAGTTTGGACATATAGTTGTTGATTGTAGATTGATGAATAAGCCCCCTATTAATTTTGAAATTAGAAATTCTTTTGCTGCACTCCGGGAGGTGAATGTTGTTTGTTATCAATGCAATGAATTATGTCATAGGATTTTTTAATGTAGGAAAAGTCTACCAGTATCCTACAATAGTTTTTCAAAATCATCATTTAATGTCAATGTAAAGTGTTATAATTGCAAAAGGTTTGGGCATATTGAAAAACATTACAAACTTAGAACAAACAAGCAAAAGAAGTCAGCACCTGATTAAATACTGGTAACAAAACTAGATCATGATATTGCAACAGACAAGAAGAAGGAAGCCAAACCGGTTTAGGTTGAGAAAGACAAGAATAGTGCAGAATCAAGTTTGATTGTGCAAATTGCCCTGCATGCAGAAAGAAGAAACTTATGGGTTGTAGACAGTGGATGTTCCAATCACATGTCCAGTGACAAAAAGAAATTTATTAATCTTGAAGATTGGAATGGAGGTTCGGTAAGATTTGGAGACAGCTCTTCCATCAAGATAAAGGGAAAAGGTACTCTGAATATAGATGGAAAATTCAAGGCATATGATGTATATTATGTGGAAGGTTTAAAGTAGAACTTACTAAGTGTGAGTCCAATGTGTGACAAAGGATACAAATTCACTGTTGACTCTATCGATTGCCAGATAAGAAAAGAGAGTATCGGTCATATTGTTGCAGAAGAAAAAAGGACATATGGAAATGTGTATAATTTGAAGGAATGCTTTGAGTCCCAATGCATGATGGGACAAGTGGATGAGAGTTGGCTATGGCACAAAAGATTAGGACATATAAACTTTGACTGTTTGGTAAAAGTAAGCAAGAAAGACTATGTGAGACACATACCGAAGATCATCAAACCAGTACACACATTTTGTGTTGAATGTGTAAGAGGAAAGTAAACTAAGGTGAACTTCAAGATTAAAGAACATAATAATTCAAGGCCACTTGAACTTGTGCATACTAATCTATGTGGACCAACCATAACAAGAGCTCTAGTTGGTGAGAGATATTTCATGCTCTTAATTGATGATTTCTCAAGAATGACATGAGTTACTTTCCTACAGGACAAATCACAAGCATTTGAAAAATTCAAGATTTTTCGGAAGATGGTTGAGAGGGAAAGTGGATGCAAGCTGAAATGTCTAAGATCAGACTAGGGTGGAGAGTTCACATCAAATGAGTTTGAAAATTACTGTGAGAGACATGGTATCAGAAGATAGTATTCAACTCTAAGAACACCACAACAAAATGGTGTTGTAGAAAGGAAAAACTGAATTGTTAAGAAGACGACAAGAACCATGTTAAATAAAGCAAACATATCAAATATGTATTGGAAGGAAGCAGTTCATACCGCTGTATACACTTTGAACTAGGTTCAATTGAGAACAAACAACATAATGACACCTTATGAACTATGGTATGATCGGAAGCCATCAGTTAAATACTTCAAAGTGTTTGGAAGTAAATGCTTCATCAAGAGAGATGTGGATGGCTTAGGTACCTTTGATTCCAAGATTGATGAAGGTATCTTCCTGGGTTACTCAAATCACAGCAAGGCCTACAAATGCTACAACAAAAGGCTGAGAAGAGTCATTGAGAGTATACATGTCAGAGTTGATGAAGATATGGTTAAAGGAAGACAATTAAGAGTAAACTAGTATGATGACACCTGTGATGAAGATGAAGTTCAGTCAGATAGTGAACCGGAAGAAGCATCCAACAAGTCTCCTAATCGGCATATGCAGAAAAACCACCCGAAAGAGAAGATTTTGGGCAATAAGAATGATGGTGTGCAAACCAGAAGAAGAATTTCCCAAAATGATGAACAAGTCAATTTCTGCCTCATGACTGAAATGAAACCCAAAACATTTAATGAGGCTATAAAAATTCAGAAATGGATGGATGCAATGGAAAAAGAGTTGCAAAAAATTGAGAAGAACAAAACTTGGAAGTTAGTTCTTAGACCAACAGATAAGAATGTCATTGGCACAAAGTGGGTCTACCGGAACAAGATGAATGAAGAAGGTAAGATTGTTAGGCACAAAGAAAGGTTAGTGTGCAAAGGGTATTCCCAAGTAGAAGGAATAGATTTTGAAGAAACATTTGCACCGGTTGCTGGACTTGACGCCATTAGAATGTTTCTAGCCTTTTCAGCCTACAAGGGATACAAGGTCTATCAATTGGAGGTAAAATCTGCTTTCGTGAATGGAAATTTAGAAGAGGAAGTATACATTGAACAACCAGAAGGAATTCTACTACATGATGATGAAAATTTTCTTTGCCAGTTGAAGAAAGAATTATATGGCTTGAAGCAGGCTCCAAGAGCATAGTACTCAAGGTTAGACAAATATCTAAAGGAGCAGGGTTTCAAAAAGGGGAGTGCAGATAGTAATATGTGCATTAAAGAACATGGAAACCACATGATTATTGTGGTTGTATATGTGGATGACATCATTTTTGGAGGCAACAAGGATACCTTGTGTAAAGAGTTTGTTGATCAGATGCAATCAGAGTTTGAGATGTCAATGCTTGGAAAGCTATCATTTTTTCTTGGTCTGCAGATTTTACAACATGACAAGAGAATATTTGTCTCTCAAACCAAGTATGCCAAGGATATGTTGAAGAAGTTCCAAATGGAAGACAACAAACTAGTGAGTACACCCATGGTGACCAGATGCAAGTTGAGCACGGATGATGAGTCACCGGTAGTGGATCAAACATTGTATAGATCCATGATTGGTAGTTTGTTATATCTTATTGCTGCTCACTAATACATTTGGCCTAAAATTCCGATGAAGGTTTCTGACAGAGAAGGCATATTGTGACCAAATTTGATTTTTTTTTGAAAAAATGCTTGCATTCGTCAGAATTCTGACGATAATTCAATATTTTGTTTTGACGGAGAAGGAATTGGCAATGAAATTTGTGTTTTTTTGAAAATGTGCCCTTGTTCGTCGAAATTCTGACGACCGTGGGCATTACTTTAAAAAAACCAAAAAAAAAACCAAGTCATTTGATAAACATTAATCCCGCCTCTTTGTCCCATTGACCTCTGCGATATTCACAAAAAAATTGGGCATTACAAGGAGGGAAACAGTTCTAGATTGCAGTGCTGCCAAGATCCCGTTGAAGAAAAAAGGTAGGGTAATCAACCAATTCATTCACAAGATGTTTTCTTGAAGAAAAAATAGTTATGTTTGCGACAATGTGTCAAATTTGCTTTATGTAGTGATGAAATTGTTTGAAATATATATAGGAGGTTGCATTTGTGTTGGTTGATGATCAAGTTTTATCTTTATTATAATGAATTTTCCTACTCATAATTTTTTTCTCCCTAGCTCATATTCAGTCTAGTAGAAAAAGAGAAAAATAAGATTGATTTGGATGGTTGATAAAATGAAATGATCAATTATCCTCTTTATAGGCATAACCTCTTAGGGCAGACCCTAATTAAGGACCGGGATGACCTAAACCCACGTGATCAAATAGGGAAGAACACATATTGTGCCACTCTTGTATCCAACATCCATTGGAAGAGGCCTAAACGTAGGCTCTATCTGAGGAGATTACCTTGGGTATGGATGCTGGTATATATGGTTGTGATAGAAACTCCGTGTTGCAGGACCATCAGACCACTGTATAGTGATCAAGTGCCATTTTTGTTGGTGATTTGGAAGGGAGGATAAGCGTACCGTGATAGGAAGGTGGTATAAAATGGAAGCTAAGAGGTATAAGGTTATGAGGTGTGGGTTAGGATAAGATAGGGAGGTAAGTGATGAAGGATGTAATGGTGAAAGAGTAAGTTAGGATATGTTAGGGGAGATAATGAACTCTTTTGTGAGCTAATTTAATAGGTGAATCCCTCACAAAATGCATTTCTCTCAACCAAATCAATTTTGATCTAGATTAACTTATTTGTAAAAACACTCACAAATATTTCCCACTCTACACTTCATGCCTGAAATTCCACTTAATTCAACATCAAACATTTAGTTTTCCCACAAATCCTTACTGAAACTACTATTAACAATAAAATTAGGAACAAACTGACAATTTGAATACTTTCAACTTAAAATTAATGAATCTTGACTTAGCTTAGCCATGTCAAAACTAGGGGCAGCAAAAATATTCAAATTGTTTTCCCTCAAAATTGAGTCTTGACCTCATTTAACCACATTTATTAACACTTGAAATGATCACTTATCCCAATTACATCAAGTTATTCACCTAGGGTATAAATTTCAAGGCACGTGGAGTAAGGAGACACTTTAAAAAGTGCACAACATATTCAAATAATAAGTTAGACCATGATGCCAATGGACAAAGTGCCAAGGTTATGGTACCAAAAAAAATGGGGCACATCCAAGATTGACCTTTGTTGATGGATCTTAAGAATGTGTTTCACGCAACCCTTAATTCACATCAAATTAAAGGAGGCCCATAAACTTGCCCATGATTTTCTGTGAAAACAATAACAAAAGCTTTAAAATCTACAGGAACTCTCCAGAAAACCATTTGCTACAAAAAACTGAGAGGCTATCTAATGCAACCCCAACAATGACAGGGCAAATTATAGATAAAGGTTCAATTATCCCATCAAAAAAATATTATATTTTGATCTCATTGTAGAAAAATTCAAAAATATTTCTTGCCCCAAAATTACTGAGTATCAACCATATTTAACATGCTACATGAATTATCTAAAAGATCACTTGATCTATTTTACTTTATTTTGACATAGCATAGCCAACCATGAGTAGTAGCTCAAAATGTTATCAAAGCTAGGTTAGGTTAGGAGCCCCAAGAACCTATAATGTGTCTTATAATGGTTGCTGAAAATAATCTGCACTCAAGCCAACAATGGAATGGTAAGAAAGGGGGCGGTAGCTCAATGTTAGAGAAATTTATTAACAAATAGAATGCCTTAAATTGGATTCCTAGCTATTTTATGAGTATTAGCTTAACATTTTCATGCGTAAATAACATCTACTCCCACTACCATAGATCCAACTTCCACCATTTATCATATTTATTTCTTCTACATGTAAAAGCCATATGGACAAGATGGAATGACAATTGGTAGATTTAAAAGCCATTTACTATGTAGTGATCAAGTGCCATTTTTTGTCAGTATTTTGGAAGGGAGGATAAGCGTACCATGATAGGAATGTGGTATAAAATGGAAGCTAAGAGGTATAAGGTTATGAGGTGTGGTTTAGGGTAAGATAGGGAGGTATGTGATGAAGGATGTAATGGTGAAAGAGTAAGTTAGGATATGTTAGGGGTTTGGAAGGTAGGAAAGTTAATGGGGGGAGATAAAAGGATGTGAATGATGGAATGGGGTTAGGTAGGTGAAGTAAAAGTAAATGTGTATGAGGTTAAGGTTTAGGATAGGATGTAGGAAAGTGAAGGAGGTTAAGAGAGGGGATATGAAAGGTAGATGGAAGGTAATAATGATAGGAAGTGAGGTAAAGGTTATGAGGTGTGGGTTAGAAAATAGGGTGTAGGAAATGGAAGGAAGGGTCATTCATGCCGTAGTGCTTCAAGTGGAGCACATTCACATGAGGGATAAGAAGAGTCATTTCATACCATAGTGTACCTCCTTAAACCTTCCACCAACACCAAACTCAATACCAAACTCTTTCCCAATCTCGCTAATGGACTAACTCAACTCATTGTCAAATTGTGACAGTCAATGCAAGGTTTAGGACAGTAGTAATTAGGATCTTCTAATTATGGTGGGGCCTAGCCAACATAGGGTAATATGAGGCAAGGGTAAGTTCAACAGTGATGTGTATTAGATTGTCATCAAAGTTTCCTATTAGTGTTACTTTGTATCAACATTAACCACTTATTGTCATTTCATTATAATTAGTTTGTTATTCCTTATAAGAATTAGCAGTATTACCATAATTTGCATAACCTGAATCTGACTATATTATGTATTCTTGAGATTATGTGCAGATATATATATTTGTATGTTATGTCTAGCAGTAACGTTATGTTTTTAAAATGTTGTTTGAATAAATAGATAAAATTTACCTTTTTAACTTAATATGATATTAACTGTCATTGACTTGATTAAGAACATCTCAATTTATATTCAATGATGCACAAATCTAAATTTAAATATGTATATCATATTGGCTGATATATACTCTAATGCTAACTCAGGAAATTCATGCTTATACGTACCTGGCACTGAACTTACCCCTGTCTTTATCCCTACTAGTAGACTATCATTATTCATCTTGTATATGCTCTCTAAACTTGGGAATTAAGGTTGTCCTATGCATTATCACATGACTATTTTTTCTTGTTCTTAGGGTTGCCTATTGCTCTAAACATGATTAGGCTTTTTCACTATGTTGACTATCACCTTTAATGGACTTCCATCATGAAGACTTATTACTATTTCCCTCTTTGACTGTCACAAGATGACTAAAATGTTTGCATAGATCTAGGACTAGTAAGATCCTTATATAGTTACTAGGAGTCATGTCAGAGATACATAAAAGCATGATACCCAAGTTAGTAAGATCCTCTAATACTTAGTCATAGATCACATTCTAACAACAAATAGAAGGTCATATCATGGTAACCTAACTAGTCCATGAGTAGTAGCTCAAAATGTTATAAAGGTTAGGTTAGGTTAAGAGCCCCAAGAACCTATAATGTGTCTAATAATGGGTGTTGAAAATAATCTACACTCAAGCCAACAATAGAATGGTAAGCAAGGGGGCAACAACTCAATGGTAGAGAAATTTATTAACAAATAGAATGCCTTAAGTTGGATTCCTAGCTATTTTATGAGTATTAGCTTAACATTTTCATGCGTATATAACATCTACTCCCACTACCATAGATCCAACTTCCACCATTTCTCCTTCCACAACCTCTAGTCACCTTCATGTACCAAAGCCACTAGTTCCACACCTTTAGTATGAAAAATCCTTCACTTATCATCCACCATATGGCCTAATTATCAAATTTATTTCTTCTACATGTAAAAGCCATATGCACAAGATGGAATGAAAATTGGTAGATTTAAAGGCCATGTTCCACAACCTTTGCTAAAATCCTTTCTGCCAGTGCCAAAATGTGAGGTTTGTAATAGGATGCGACATCCATCAAAGCATAATAGAGATGAGATTTCATAGTGTTTTATAGAAGATATCATAGTTTTTCCAAAAAATGTCAAAACCTTGCCTAGTGTTTACCGAGAGGAGTAAATAATGTATAGTTTGGTCTCCCATGCATATAAATTCACCCAAATGTGTGGGAAGGCCTTTTTTCATGCTATGTATCATATTATGTTGTGTGCAGGGCTCCAAATTAGATTTGGTACATGTTTGGGCATGAGGACAGTCTGATATCTCTATGTATCAGATAGTAAAAGGTGGTAAGAGTGAAGAATTTGGTGGGAAGACCAAATGATTGCTATTTTGAAGTGGTTGATGATAGAGAGAGGGGTGAGGTGACCCTATGCAACCTTCAGAAGGGTTTGTGGATCAAAACTAAATGAAATAGATTAAATTTCTATGACTGTCCTAAGGGTATTCATTGTCACAATCATAGTTTTACTAGTGATATTGTTTTTGTTTTGGCAGAGTTGTGTATGTAAACCCAAGTGTGGACATGTAATGGAGTCATGATATGTCTTAAGACTACATCAATACTTAACAACAACATAGTGTGTAGGCACCTAAAATATGAAAGGACTACATATTGGAAGGTGTGTGTGGTGATGCCATGAAAGGTCTGATATCCCTATGTATCGAACTGAGAAAACCAGTGAAAGAAAAAAAAAAATGCATTGAGAAGGCAAAAGGTTAAATTGCCTAATTTTTATTATTGAAGTGATGTGTGGGGACCCTGCCAAGTCAAATACCTTGCTGTACTTTCAAAAGGGTGGAAAAAGAATAAGCATTTTATTTACCGTCCTAATAGACCATCCATCATAACAATTATTACCAATGATGTGTGCATTGCAAATAAAGTTCTAGAGGAAGGATCTTTCTATCGTAATACCAAGTGAGTGTTCATAGACCTTGTGTAGGGTCCTCCAAGCCTAGAGTAAGGAGTTCAAAGCCTACATACATTGATTTGGCCTTGTGGCCATCAATGAGTGTTGACCCAATAGGAGAAGTCTTGAGACTGACAATTTTGGAAGTGTGGCATTGTTAAGAGCCAACACTTATGTGTGAACCCCATCTTCACGTATTATGATTAGTTTCCATGATAATTGACCCTATCCTCATGGTGTTGGCTCAATTCATATTAGTGTGTTTTGTTGAAGAAACATGATGTAAGAAGTTTGATGTAGAGGCAAGGGTAGAACTCAGTATTTCATATTAGGACAACAACCACATTGATTAGGCAAGTCAAATAAGGTCTCTCCAATTTTTAGGATGCTTAATTCACATTAGAAACTCATGGATTACCCCAATTAGACATTAGTCAACTTAAGATATGATACAAGGATTGCATACCACTAAGCCATTAGATATGTTTTGAGATGAAAAAGAAGAGTTAAATGGTTTTGGTTCAATGATGATAATTTCTATTTTCAAGTAATTTAATTTGGTATATTATAATGAAACATGATTTTATAACTAACATTTCAACTTCTATATAACTAGTTCTATAGCCCGATTTTCTTGCCTGTGAAGAAAGACCATGTCAGACAATATCAACGAACAACAAAATAAGGAGACAATTGCTAGATTGTGGTCTAACTTGAAAAGAAAAGGTGATGGTAAATGTTATTGTCCCTGCAAAATTTGTAAGGGGTTAAAGACTAGAAGACTTCTAATCAAAATAGCTAATAAACATTGTAGGCTACATGGTCACATTGAAGGTGGACATGATTATCATCCATTGGTAAGTTTTTCATTATATCATTTTAACAATTTATATACATAATAAATCACTTGATGACGAGATCATGATCATGGTTTATTTATGATTATCAATTTTATATAGGTCAAGCACCCCGAAGCACATGATATGGATCAACACAACCCGGAGAATATGGTTTTCAAAGTGGATGAACATGAAGGTGCGAATATCAAAGCTGAAGATAATGATCCAATGGAAGATGACAATCATGAGCCACAAAACAAAATTGAAGATGATGGTACAAATACATTGATAAATGACACATTTAGTACTCGTACAGCTGATCATGATGATGAAGATGATCTTGATGGTGTTCATGATGTCCCTCTACTTGAGAAGACATCTGAGGCCCTTTATGAAGGCTCACAGACAACTCTTCTCTCTGTTGTATTGTTGTTGGTGAACTTGAAGGTTATGAATGGTTTATCCAACATAACAATCTCGTGTATGTTAAGGTATGTCATATATGTCATAATAAATGGTGAATCATGTTGTACCATTAATATTCTTTATATTAACAAATTATATTTTTTTTGCTATAGATTGATAGGTGAGTTTTTGTTACCACCATCAAATATTCTACCTCGCTCATACCGAGAATTATTTGCCATTATGAAAGATATTGGAATGGAGTATCAAGAAATAGATGCTTGTCCCAATGATCATATTATATATCACAAACAACATGAATTTTGAACTGAATGCCCTGAATGTCATATCAGTAGATATCGAACATATCAAATAACAAAAAGGGTTCCTCGCAAGGTTCTTCTCTATATTCCCATTATTCCATGTATGCAACGATTATTCAAGTGTACTAGCTTGGTGCAATTTATGGATTACCATGCACACAAT